>NC_139252.1:27540102-27590645 GCF_977018435.1 Lepisma saccharinum | reverse complement strand
AATTAAATTATCCTGGCGGGGGACAACATGTATTTTCCCACCTGTTCAAGCGGCCCCGGCGCACACCCAGCGTCGTACAAAGTGGGTACCTGGAGGAAACTCTGGGAAGTAAAGGCGGCCAGGGGCGTGGTGCTGATCACATAAACCCCTCCTTCAGCTGTGATCAAGAAAGTGTGGGGCCCTAACTGCACACCCCCTATATGCCTTCATGGCGTGGTGCAAAACACAGGGGAGCACTTTACTTTTTTTACTATGTGTAACTATTAATCTAAATTTCTCTATTATCCTTATAGCTCTTTGCCTAATTCAGAACCACCATCTGCCGATGGGCGTTACGCGACTCTCCATTCTGAAGAGAAAGGTATACCGATAGTAAATTAAGATGCCGAAAAGCATACCGGCAGTAAATTCTGGCAGACCTCATTGACACTTATTTATTGGAGCTGATTGCACAAGTAGCTACGCAGTTACCAACAACGTACTCGCTCATTTCTCTCTCTCTCTCTCTCTCTCTCTCTCTTTCTTGCACGTTTGAGTAGTACCGTACCGTACAGGCCATTCGGTTTAGCTTGAGCTTTGGCCTTCAGCTGTACAGAAGCCTGCCGTCAGCGCGACGATGCGAGAGTTCCACTGAGAGCAGAGTTGCTAACTGCCTTAACAATTACCTATATCCATAATCTGACTTCGGAGCTTATTGGTAGGCGTGTTCGGTACTTACTGCGTATTTTTAAAAAGCGACAGTTTGAGAAGGTGATAGTTCAAGGAAAATAATCACAGATGATTCTTTTTGTCGGTGAAACCCTCATTGGTTAAGCCACTCGGTGAAAGTGGCATCCTCCACCTCCTCATCTTACTCTCGGAAGGGGGGGGGGGGGGCAGATCGTGTTACCACGAGTAAGGTGATTGTTGACCTGTGTTGCTTGGGATGTTTTATTCAACGGAAACTGAGGTAAAAACTGGAAGGAATATTAGAGAAAGCAAAGTGATTCATAGTCCAGGGACGGCGACAGGGGTGGGCACGGGTGGGCAAGCGCCCACCCAAGAATTCCTGTGCCCACCCGATTGCCCACCCAATCAAATTCGCTAAGCACATATACTTAGAGAAATGTGAATGTTGCAGTAAATAAGTGTATTCTGGTCTGGTGTTCATTGCATGTATATTTGACTAATGAATATTATTTATACTAGAAATGTTCACATATCATCATCCCATAAAAATCTGATTTAACTTTGTCATTAGAAAGCAAAAGGAATTACTAGAGATCTTGAAATAAGAAAACTGTGACCAATTCAATACTTCTATGATTAGAAGCAGCTAGTGGTCTTAGGAGGCGCAACATTATGCAGGGTATGGTCAAGATGAGATCGAGATTTAGGGTGATCTTGAGGGCTGCAGCTCCGGGCCTTCACTAGAGAAAAAACTGCTTTGAAAAGTACCACATAAGAAAAAATTAGGTACTTCGGATGAGATGGAAACATTTAGAAATACGTATAATTAACCACCTCATGTAGCTTGGCGAAAAGTTATAACTGAAACTGTGGAGGGGATCGGGGTGGGGTCTTGGTGTTGTAAGCTCCGGGTCTTCACACATATATAAATCCCGGCCTGCGTATGATTAAAAAATCTCTAAATAAACAAATAAAAACCTCAGCGTTGCTTCCTCCAGCAACACAATAAATTATTTCGACTTTTTAATTAGGTCTACATTGAAATTCCAGAAGTGTCTCTTTCTTTATTTCATTACAATTTTTATATTTATATTTTACATACCTGTCATTTTCAAATATCTACATGGTATACAAAATAACAACTTTGTATTCGTTCTACTAATAAATACTAATAAGAAGCAATCACAATAACCACTACAATACCGAGGTATATTAATTTTGATGTAACAGTTATGTGGGTTTGGGAAAAACAACAGAATTATTGAATTGATAATGAGTGGCTAATTCAATTTCGAAATCCTAGTTCCACACATAAATTTTGCCTATCAGTTATGTAATCATGCGATTTTTCTTGTGATTAACTTACGTAGAATTAAAAGAAGGGGTTGGAAGGAGAGCTTTCTCTTGAGGGCGTCAGAGAACTAATCAATCACGATGAGAATGGTTTAAACTTTACAAGCTTCAGAGGTTTAGCCGAAAAGGTCAACAGAATCTGTAGATGCAGATGAAGTAAAGAAGAAAATGTATGTCACGAAGTATCCATAAGAAATCTTTGTTTATTTATTTTTAAGTCGAATTTTATGCTCAGATAGGCTAATAGGGACTAAACCTACAGTTTAAAGTGGAGTCCAAACCAGTGTACAATATGCTTCCACCAGGGGAGGGGGCAGTAGAGGGCAGAACCTCTTCATTATAAGGCGACAACGTTATGCCATTGGAGGAAAAAAATATACAGAAATAACACGCAGGGAACGTGTTATATTATCACCATATAAGATGCGTTCATTTAAAGCGTGTATTGCCAGAGACAAATATTTGAGACTTTCGGAAAACGCTATTGTTCACGGAGTTAGCTGCCTTGATACAACAATGAAACACTGTGAAATTGAAACTACCACCTCAACTTTCGAAGTGGTATGAACTAATGAAACTCCACTTTTGAAAGAGTAAGTTGTTGCTGATTCGACTGATTTATTCTATGTGAAATCAATTTTCTGCTAATTTTGGCTAATAGCGACAATGAGGTTCAATAGTGATTAGATGAAAGTGACGAAAGGGGAAAAACAAATACACGCAGACATTGAAAATACAACCCCCCACAAATCATTATTTTGACTGTGGTTCCAGGCGCCAGAGACTCGTTCGCCTGCAAGATTAAAGTTTCCAGGGCATACTGCGCAGGATAGAGGTTGACATTTGAGCGCTTTCGAAAAGGTCACGTCATACAACCCAAGTCGTCTGTGAAAAAGAGATGATGATCAATTTCGATGAATTCCTTGTGTAAAAAATCGCATTCTACAAAATGTAAACTATTTGTTACCTCAGTGCATGTGTTCATCTAACCATACGTGTATCACTTCTCCCGCATGAGTAACGAAGACTTATTTCAGAAAACGAATAACAACTTAGCTAACAGATTTTTCAATGTTACTTGATTATTACCTTTGGGTGATATTTTGTCAAAATAGCCTTTCATAAGCCTGGGGATGCTTTATGCAGAGTGAACAAGGAATTGGTTTTTCCGTGTGTGTGTGTGTGTGTGTGTGTGTGTTTACATTCCCAATAAGACATTAATTTTAATCCAAATATCCAGTGCCCCCCGCCACATTTTGCCACTTGTTCCACCCGCACTATGGCGTCTTAATGCAAAGACTTTTCTACCAAAAAATAAACTTTCCTTGCCCCCAAGTTTTGGCACCCGACAGCCGTTACTGCAAAAATTCAGATACATTTGTCAGTTGCAATAACCTTGTAAGCCAAGAAAAGTGATCATTAACCCCCAAGTTTCAGTCAAAAATTCATATGATGAAAATAATATGATCAGGAATATGCATTTAAATTACGAAAAAGTAATTTAATCCTTCACCATTGTCTACCATCACAATTTCTATCACTGTCGCCTAATATATAAAGCGGAGTAGGTATGTGCCTTGTATTTTTGCACTTGAAGGACAAAATGTGATGCAACCAATTCACATTTATTTCACTACAGTGACATGAAGGAAAGAATGTGATTAGAATGTATGGTTGTGCACTCACAAACACTTCCTTGCAATAATTGGGACCATCGGAGACAAAGAAGTGGAACAATATGTGAGAAAAGATTAGAAAAGAAAGAGGAAAGACACCAAACACAAACACACATACATGTGATGTGTGTGTGCATGGCAGTTAAGAGAAACATTTGAAGAATGGAACGAGAGGAAAGTGAAAGGGAGAAAGAGGTAACAAGCTGAGAAAGAAAGATATAAGAAGGCATTAGGGAGTAAAAAAGAAAAGATTAAAAGGAAAAGGAAAAGAAGTGAAGGGAAATCGATAGTGTAAGAGAGAAGGGAATACAAATGCATGTATGTCGTATATATACGTGTCTTACACACACACACACACACACACACAAATATATATATAGCCTTACATTTATACCTGCCCACCCTAATCTATCAATATACAGTTTCTGCCCACTCGGTCGAAAATTTCTCGCGCCGCCCCTGTCATAGTCAGAGTTGAGAAATTATCTTAACGTGCATAAGTTTATACAGAAAGAAGCTGACAGTGGTCTTTCGTTAAACGTGAAACAATTGCAAAAGCGTGTTTTTGCATCTACTGATATGACAATAAGTACTTTGAAACGAAAATGATCACTACAAAGTAACTGGGAAGGGATTAGTAACGCCTAACAAACCACGCACAAGAAATAAATTTAAAAGTTATGTGGACGAATTTGACAAGTGCAACAATTGACCAATTTCACGATCAGGAAGGACAGCGTACTAGTTTAGATTCGTAAGTATTTTATTTAATGAGGCAACAGCATAAAGCTTTGCCAGTTTAATGTCTAGTAGAAGTGTAACTTCCGCGTATTGCAACACTGCTCCTAGAGTCACGTGACGTCTTCTGCAGACGACAAAGATCTCCCGACAAAGATTACTTGTTTCCTGAATGCTCAGGAGGTTTGCATGGCACAACACAATGCATTGTAAACATGCCTAAGAGGCTTGAGACAGCTGAGAAAAACAAGTGAATGCCCTGGTCAACATGAAGCGTTCAGAGAGACTTAATAAAATAAACATACAATCTTAGGGATTGATACGTTCGCCCCGACGGAGAAAAATTTTCTCCTTTGAAAATTTAAAAGTCAAATCGCAAAGCTTGACATGACTCAGGTTCGCCAATTCCATATATTTTCTTAAAAAACCAAATATACAAAAGAAATCCACCATAACTGAATACAACTGAACTTACAGAGAACAATTTTTACAGGAATTGTACAGAAGTGGACATCAAGCGCCACTGACACTGCCTTGTTTACTGACTTCATCTTCATCCTCGGTAATCTATATTCTTACAAAATATCTTAATAAGTCGAATAAAATTCTATAAAAGTGTAATGAAATTTGGTAACTATTTATTAAGAAAGGAATAATTGTGAGTAAATATTATGTGCATACATGTGTATAATACCAATTGATAAATTGTTATCTGGTGCATGGATTTTGTCCACAGCCAATAAATATTTTATATATATAAAAAAGATACAACAGCGGAACCGAGCACACGTACATATCAAGGTTAGGTATTCCTGTGCGTGTGCATACATGCCATGAATGCATATGGAAGTGATGTGGAGTTATAGAGCTCCACATGTTTTTGATCTCGGCCATATCAAGGTCCAACCAATAATCTCCATGTAACCTAAAATATACAGGTTAGTTAATAACCACTTTATGAAATTACAAATTTGCGTCTGCTACTAGGCGACGCCTAACACATGAATGGTATTCTGCTTTAATCCTAGTACTTAAAATGCTCAAATATTTGATTATGCGTAGGCGTAGTTATGACAATACCTTCCCTGGTAAGTCTCGAAATAAAGTGAAACTTCAAAACTTCACAAACTATTACCCAGTTACAACACATTTTGCTTTAACTATTACTTTGATAATTATCAAACTAACAGTTTCTACCCGATATCACATAAGACAATCTAACTAAAGTCTTCCTTCAACTAAAGGCAATGTCAAGAATTAACTGAATAGAAACGGAATGAACTTCATATACGTAATCGTAAATACTTCAATGTTGGTGTAAAGAATCAGAAATATTTTAATGTTGAACAGTGTAAAGAAACAAAAATGTACACTGTATTTTAAATTTATGAATTAGACATATTGGCAAACTGTAAATGATTAAGAACAGTAATATTCTACTTCAGAAAGAACAAGAAATTTACGAAACAACTAAGATGTTCCTCCCGATTACGTCAATATACTGCAACCACACCATCTACCAACCACCGCCCAACTTCCAAAGCAATGTATATGTACCTAACTGATAAATTCATTGCTATGGTCACGGTCAATCGTATGCTTTTTTGTTTCGGCGTAAAATGGCTTCTGTTTCTTATCGGAATACAAGATATTCCCTCAGTTAACTACAGCGTCCTGATTCATGCGAATATTGTATGAAAGACCATCGTTTCGGCAAAACCCATCTGGTTAAATCCATTAAAGTGATAATTTCACATGGATGGTGTTAAGTGTGCATAATATCTGAATCGATATTCAATTGTTTGTAAAGTTGTTTTACTAGATTGTGTGTGTTCAGCCATCTTAGAAATGGTTATTGTAAGTTTAGTATTAAATCGTTGTTATTTTGTATCCTCATTTTTATCTTTATACTGTGAAGTACCTACGTGTGCGAACCAATTAACCTCTACGTGTGAATACACGACAGAGATTTATACATGGCGACGAGAATTTAGTTAGAAATCGAGGATAAGTAGGTTTCACTTCTAAGCTTCGTGTTATAGTGTAAATATATAATGGCTTTGGTTTACGCCCTCTCTGTTGTGGTTGTCTTCACAGCTGTGTTTTTACGGATAGCAGCGAACTGCAATAGCCAAAATATCCTCCCTTGAGCTTTTGTTGAGTTTCTTATGACGTGTGATCTAGGGATGGCCAAACGGATCCGGATCCGAAAAATCCGGATCCGTTCGGATCCGGATCCGGATCCGAAAGTTTCGGATCTGGATCCGGATCCGAAAGTTCCGGATCTGGATCCGGATCCGAGAGTTCCGGATCCGCGGATCCGGATCCGGGTCTGAAAGTTTCGGATCTGGATCCGGATCCGAAAGTTTCTGATCTGGATCCGGATCCGAGAATTCCGGATCCGAAAATTTTGGATCCGGATCCGGGTCCGAAAGATTCGGATCTAGATCCGGATTCGAAAATCCGGATACGGATCCGAGAATTTCGTATCTCAATCCCATTATAATATTACCACACCTTAAAGGGTATTATGATCTTCGATTACAAAGAAATTTTTCGTTAGTTCTACAAGAATTTCTTTCAAGTGTTGTTCCTACAATACTTTGCTACGCATCGGCTAACACACTCGTGCACACATGTCAGAGGTGATTTTGTAAATGCCATTGAAACGAATATGTATTCATTCGAATGTATTGGAAATGAAAACACACATAAATGTGAGACATTCCATTCCAGGATGAAACCTTTAACACATATAACAAGATAGAAATGTTATACAAAAATTATACAATTGTTCTACAGTTACAGTTCTACAAATTAAAATAAAACATTACAATATATGCAGTGTTAAATAATTACAAAGTGTAAGACTAACAAGGGAGGTTATCTAAGTGTCCCCCTCAGATTTCCATGAAACTTGGCAGTATAGTGGTGCCCAAAGGAAGAATTACGCGTTTTTTTTGTTTCAGCTAAAAAACGGTTTTAGGGGGCAAAACCCCCTCAAATGTCAAGATGAAGGAAGACAAATTGAAGTGAGGATCTGACCCCTGTGTCCCCCTCCGCTTTCCATGATATTTGGCAGGTGTATAGTGGGGCCCAATGGAAGAAATACGTGTTTTTTTGTTCCAGCTAAAAATCAGTTTTAGGGGGCAAAACCCCCTCAAATGTCAAGATGAGGACAAATTGAAGTGAGGATCTGACCCCTGTGTCCCCCTCCGATTTCCATGATACTTGGCAGGTGTGTGCATAAACGGTCCCAAATGAAGAAATACGTGTTTTTTTGTTTCAGCTAAAAAACTGTTTTAGGGGGCAAAACCCCCTCAAATGTCAAGATGAGGACAAATTGAAGTAAGGATCTGACCCCTGTGTCCCTCCGATTTCCATGAAACTTGGCAGTATAGTGGTGCCCAAAGGAAGAATTACGTGTTTTTTTTGTTTCAGCTAAAAAACGGTTTTAGGGGGCAAAACCCCCTCAAATGTCAAGATCACTCATTCCCAGCTTCGCAAATTAGCCAAAAGGGGCACAAGAAGCGAAGTAAAATAAAGCAAATCAATCAATCTTTCAGATTAACCTATATCTCCATTCAATTGAAAGAGAAAATAGAAACTCTACCATTTGTAAAATTATAACGTTCGTCTGCCTGCAT
This sequence comes from Lepisma saccharinum, assembly GCF_977018435.1. NCBI lineage: Eukaryota > Metazoa > Arthropoda > Insecta > Zygentoma > Lepismatidae > Lepisma > Lepisma saccharinum. The sequence continues at coordinate 27,582,562 of NC_139252.1, read as the reverse complement.
CGTTACTGGAGCCTGCCCCCCCCCCCCACACACACACATGCCGATTAGTTGAACGTAGACAAATTATCGAAAACCGAGTAATATTTAGTTGTACCATTTCTCCGGCTTTAGTCAAAGTAAAAATGCCTTCACTCCTTTTGTGGTAAACAGTTTCTTAATAGGCCTATTCTGAGACCACCTCAAACATGGAAAAAGTAAAGAATATCGTACCTAATCCTATGGGTATCCATATAGCAGACCATGGGTTTTCTCGTCTGGCACGAAACTCTGCTGCAACTAATATTGGTTTACATGAATTACACATTGAAAGAAACAATACTCGAAGGAATAATATTGGTAATGAATCACCCTTCGTCAATTAGAGCTCCCAAATATCCACATAGCGTGTCATTCTATAGAATGAAGGGATCTGAACCAGTTGTTTGATGGGGTGATGTAAACTACTCATCATTCATCCTCTTGATGAGACCACTCGTCATTGACATGACGAGTTATCGCTTGGCCTGCGAAAGGTACAAATTACACAAAGGAATTAAACTACTGAAAAGACAATGGTCACTCGTTGTGTTTTGTGAACCGTTGAACCTGTATCATGGCTGGGTGTAGGATAATTACCTGTCTATCTGAAGTCTTTAGCTGAATGAAAAATAGCGAAGTCCTCTGTAAGCTTCTCTCCTATTTGTCGACCAGAGCGTTGTTCTACTCCTCACCTACTGACTTGCTGACCACCTTCTCTCTCTCCACTCAATCCCCAAAGTCAGTCATTTCCCAGCTTGTCTCACCTCTATATTCCCTGGCCATCGAGCTCTTCCTCGATGCCGAATCGCCGAATCGTGTTTATTATAATTGCTACCATGCAAACCGCTGACACCATAACCAGAAGTATTACTTGTTTCCTGAATGCTCAGGAGGTTTGCATGGCACAACACAATGCATTGTAAACATGCCTAAGAGGCTTGAGACAGCTGAGAAAAACAAGTGAATGCCCTGGTCAACATGAAGCGTTCAGAGAGACTTAATAAAATAAACATACAATCTTAGGGATTGATACGTTCGCCCCGACGGAGAAAAATTTTCTCCTTTGAAAATTTAAAAGTCAAATCGCAAAGCTTGACATGACTCAGGTTCGCCAATTCCATATATTTTCTTAAAAAACCAAATATACAAAAGAAATCCACCATAACTGAATACAACTGAACTTACAGAGAACAATTTTTACAGGAATTGTACAGAAGTGGACATCAAGCGCCACTGACACTGCCTTGTTTACTGACTTCATCTTCATCCTCGGTAATCTATATTCTTACAAAATATCTTAATAAGTCGAATAAAATTCTATAAAAGTGTAATGAAATTTGGTAACTATTTATTAAGAAAGGAATAATTGTGAGTAAATATTATGTGCATACATGTGTATAATACCAATTGATAAATTGTTATCTGGTGCATGGATTTTGTCCACAGCCAATAAATATTTTATATATATAAAAAAGATACAACAGCGGAACCGAGCACACGTACATATCAAGGTTAGGTATTCCTGTGCGTGTGCATACATGCCATGAATGCATATGGAAGTGATGTGGAGTTATAGAGCTCCACATGTTTTTGATCTCGGCCATATCAAGGTCCAACCAATAATCTCCATGTAACCTAAAATATACAGGTTAGTTAATAACCACTTTATGAAATTACAAATTTGCGTCTGCTACTAGGCGACGCCTAACACATGAATGGTATTCTGCTTTAATCCTAGTACTTAAAATGCTCAAATATTTGATTATGCGTAGGCGTAGTTATGACAATACCTTCCCTGGTAAGTCTCGAAATAAAGTGAAACTTCAAAACTTCACAAACTATTACCCAGTTACAACACATTTTGCTTTAACTATTACTTTGATAATTATCAAACTAACAGTTTCTACCCGATATCACATAAGACAATCTAACTAAAGTCTTCCTTCAACTAAAGGCAATGTCAAGAATTAACTGAATAGAAACGGAATGAACTTCATATACGTAATCGTAAATACTTCAATGTTGGTGTAAAGAATCAGAAATATTTTAATGTTGAACAGTGTAAAGAAACAAAAATGTACACTGTATTTTAAATTTATGAATTAGACATATTGGCAAACTGTAAATGATTAAGAACAGTAATATTCTACTTCAGAAAGAACAAGAAATTTACGAAACAACTAAGATGTTCCTCCCGATTACGTCAATATACTGCAACCACACCATCTACCAACCACCGCCCAACTTCCAAAGCAATGTATATGTACCTAACTGATAAATTCATTGCTATGGTCACGGTCAATCGTATGCTTTTTTGTTTCGGCGTAAAATGGCTTCTGTTTCTTATCGGAATACAAGATATTCCCTCAGTTAACTACAGCGTCCTGATTCATGCGAATATTGTATGAAAGACCATCGTTTCGGCAAAACCCATCTGGTTAAATCCATTAAAGTGATAATTTCACATGGATGGTGTTAAGTGTGCATAATATCTGAATCGATATTCAATTGTTTGTAAAGTTGTTTTACTAGATTGTGTGTGTTCAGCCATCTTAGAAATGGTTATTGTAAGTTTAGTATTAAATCGTTGTTATTTTGTATCCTCATTTTTATCTTTATACTGTGAAGTACCTACGTGTGCGAACCAATTAACCTCTACGTGTGAATACACGACAGAGATTTATACATGGCGACGAGAATTTAGTTAGAAATCGAGGATAAGTAGGTTTCACTTCTAAGCTTCGTGTTATAGTGTAAATATATAATGGCTTTGGTTTACGCCCTCTCTGTTGTGGTTGTCTTCACAGCTGTGTTTTTACGGATAGCAGCGAACTGCAATAGCCAAAATATCCTCCCTTGAGCTTTTGTTGAGTTTCTTATGACGTGTGATCTAGGGATGGCCAAACGGATCCGGATCCGAAAAATCCGGATCCGGATCCAAAAGTTACGGATCTGGATCCGGATCCGAAAATTCCGGATCCGGATCCGGATCCGAAAGTTTCGGATCTGGATCCGGATCCGAAAGTTCCGGATCTGGATCCGGATCCGAGAGTTCCGGATCCGCGGATCCGGATCCGGGTCTGAAAGTTTCGGATCTGGATCCGGATCCGAGAGTTCCGGATCCGGATCCGGGTCTGAAAGTTTCGGATCTGGATCCGGATCCGAAAGTTTCTGATCTGGATCCGGATCCGAGAATTCCGGATCCGAAAATTTTGGATCCGGATCCGGGTCCGAAAGATTCGGATCTAGATCCGGATTCGAAAATCCGGATACGGATCCGAGAATTTCGTATCTCAATCCCATTATAATATTACCACACCTTAAAGGGTATTATGATCTTCGATTACAAAGAAATTTTTCGTTAGTTCTACAAGAATTTCTTTCAAGTGTTGTTCCTACAATACTTTGCTACGCATCGGCTAACACACTCGTGCACACATGTCAGAGGTGATTTTGTAAATGCCATTGAAACGAATATGTATTCATTCGAATGTATTGGAAATGAAAACACACATAAATGTGAGACATTCCATTCCAGGATGAAACCTTTAACACATATAACAAGATAGAAATGTTATACAAAAATTATACAATTGTTCTACAGTTACAGTTCTACAAATTAAAATAAAACATTACAATATATGCAGTGTTAAATAATTACAAAGTGTAAGACTAACAAGGGAGGTTATCTAAGTGTCCCCCTCAGATTTCCATGAAACTTGGCAGTATAGTGGTGCCCAAAGGAAGAATTACGCGTTTTTTTTGTTTCAGCTAAAAAACGGTTTTAGGGGGCAAAACCCCCTCAAATGTCAAGATGAAGGAAGACAAATTGAAGTGAGGATCTGACCCCTGTGTCCCCCTCCGCTTTCCATGATATTTGGCAGGTGTATAGTGGGGCCCAATGGAAGAAATACGTGTTTTTTTGTTCCAGCTAAAAATCAGTTTTAGGGGGCAAAACCCCCTCAAATGTCAAGATGAGGACAAATTGAAGTGAGGATCTGACCCCTGTGTCCCCCTCCGATTTCCATGATACTTGGCAGGTGTGTGCATAAACGGTCCCAAATGAAGAAATACGTGTTTTTTTGTTTCAGCTAAAAAACTGTTTTAGGGGGCAAAACCCCCTCAAATGTCAAGATGAGGACAAATTGAAGTAAGGATCTGACCCCTGTGTCCCTCCGATTTCCATGAAACTTGGCAGTATAGTGGTGCCCAAAGGAAGAATTACGTGTTTTTTTTGTTTCAGCTAAAAAACGGTTTTAGGGGGCAAAACCCCCTCAAATGTCAAGATGAAGACAAATTGAAGTGAGGATCTGACCCCTGTGTCCCCCTCCGATTTCCATGATACTTGGCAGGTGTATAGTGGGGCCCAATGGAAGAAATACGTGTTTTTTTGTTTCAGCTAAAAATCAGTTTTAGGGGGCAAAACCCCCTCAAATGTCAAGATAAGGACAAATTGAAGTGAGGATCTGACCCCTGTGTCCCCCTCCGATTTCCATGATACTTGGCAGGTGTGTGCATAAACGGGCCCAAATGAAGAAATACGTGTTTTTATGTTTCACCTAAAAAACGGTTTTAGGGGGCAAAACCCACTCAAATGTCAAGATGAGGACAAATTGAAGTGAGGATCGGACCCCTGTGTCCCACTTCGATTTCCATTATACTTGGCAGGTGTGTGTATAAACGGGCCCAAATGAAGAAATGCGTGTTTTTTTTTGTTTCGGCTAAAAACTGTTTTAGGGGGCAACCCTCCCCCTCAAATGTCAATATGAGGACAAATTTAAGTGGGCATTTGACTTATGTGTCCCCCTCCGATTTCCATGAAACTTGGCAGGTGTATAGTGGGGTCCAAAGGAAGAAATGCGTGTTTTTTTTTTGTTTCAGCTAAAAAACTGTTTTACAGATCGAAACCCACTCAATTGTCAAGATGAGGACAAATTGAAGTGGGGATCTGACCCCTGTGTCCCCCTCCGATTTCCATGAAACTTGGAAGGTGTGTGTATAAACGGGCCCAAATGAAGAAATACGTGTTTTTTTGTTTCGGCAAAAAGTTGTTCTAGGGGGCAACCTCCTCTCAAATGTCAAGATGAGGACAAATTGAAGTGGGGATCTGACCCCTGTGTTCCCCTCCGATTTACATGAAACGTGGCAGGTGTATAGTAGGGATGGCCAGATCCGGATCCTAGCGGATCCGAAATCCAGATCCAGAACTTTTTTATTTTAATTTGTAGAACTGTAACTGTAGAACAATTGTATAATTTTTGTACATATAACATTTCTATCTTGTTATATGTGTTAAAGGTTTCATCCTGGAATGGAATGTCTCACATTTATGTGTTTTCATTCCCCCCCCCCCCCTCAAATGTCAAGATGAGGAGAAATTGAAGTGGGGATCTGACCCCGAAACCACGTAAATATGTCATAGGAAGAAACAAGGGGCATACGGCCTCTCTATACACCTATCAAATTTCATGAGAATCGGAGGGGGACACAGGGGTCAGATGATCCTCACGTCAATTTGTCCTCATCGTGACATTTGAGGCGGGTTTTGCCCCGTAAAACAGTTTTTTAGCCGAAACAAAAAAAAACACGTATTTCTTCCTTTGGGCCCCTCTATACACCTGCCAAGTTTCATGAAAATCGGAGGGGGACACAGGGGTCAGATCCTTACTTCAATTTGTCCTCATCTTGACATTTAATGGGATTTTGCCCCCTAAAACAGTTTTTAGCTGAAACAAAAAAACACGTAATTCTTCCTTTGGGCCCTTCTATACACATTTGAGAGGAGGTTGCCCTCTAGAACAAATTTTTTGCCGAAACAAGAAAATACGTATTTCTTCATTTGGGCCCTGCAAGTTTCATGGAAATCGGAGGGGAACACAGGGGTCAGATCCCCACTTCAATTTGTCCTCATCTTGACATTTGAGAGGTGGTTGCCCCCTAGAACAAATTTTTTGCCGAAACAAGAAAACACGTATTTCTTCATTTGGGCCCTGCAAGTTTCATGGAAATCGGAGGGGGAGACTTAGACCTCCCTTGTAAGTGTATTAATTAATTACAAATCGCGCACGCGCGCACACACACTATATATATATGTGTGTATGTATATTATATATATATGTATATTAGCAGGTAACAATATGTTATAAGCACATTCTTACTTTCCAAAGAAGCGCATGTGGGATGGCAAAACGGATCCGGATCCGAAAATTCCGGATCAGGATCCAAAAGTACCGGATCCGGATCCGAAAGTTTTGGATCCGGATCCGAAAGTTCTGGATCCGGATCCGAAAGTTCTGGATCCGGATCCGAAAGTTCTGGATCCGGATCCGAAAATTCTGGATCCGGATCCGAAAGTTCTGGATCCGGATCCAGATCCGGATCTGAAAATTCCGGATCCGAAAAATTTTAGGATCCGGAACCAACCGGATCCGGATTTCGGATCCGCCAGGATCCGGATCTGGCCATCCCTAGTGTGATCGACAAGGAGCGCTCCGCAGTGGACGCCGGGTGGGGGAAGAGTGCAGAGTGCTGTACCTACAAGCGCATTCGGTTTAGCCTGACCTCTGGCATGCGCAAAGCGGGAGATCTTTGTCGTCTGCAGAAGACGTCACGTGACTCTAGGAGCAGTGTTGCAATACGCGGAAGTTACACTTCTACTAGACATTAAACTGGCAAAGCTTTATGCTGTTGCCTCATTAAATAAAATACTTACGAATCTAAACTAGTACGCTGTCCTTCCTGATCGTGAAATTGGTCAATTGTTGCACTTGTCAAATTCGTCCACATAACTTTTAAATTTATTTCTTGTGCGTGGTTTGTTAGGCGTTACTAATCCCTTCCCAGTTACTTTGTAGTGATCATTTTCGTTTCAAAGTACTTATTGTCATATCAGTAGATGCAAAAACACGCTTTTGCAATTGTTTCACGTTTAACGAAAGACCACTGTCAGCTTCTTTCTGTATAAACTTATGCACGTTAAGATAATTTCTCAACTCTGACTATGACAGGGGCGGCGCGAGAAATTTTCGACCGAGTGGGCAGAAACTGTATATTGATAGATTAGGGTGGGCAGGTATAAATGTAAGGCTATATATATATTTGTGTGTGTGTGTGTGTGTGTGTGTAAGACACGTATATATACGACATACATGCATTTGTATTCCCTTCTCTCTTACACTATCGATTTCCCTTCACTTCTTTTCCTTTTCCTTTTAATCTTTTCTTTTTTACTCCCTAATGCCTTCTTATATCTTTCTTTCTCAGCTTGTTACCTCTTTCTCCCTTTCACTTTCCTCTCGTTCCATTCTTCAAATGTTTCTCTTAACTGCCATGCACACACACATCACATGTATGTGTGTTTGTGTTTGGTGTCTTTCCTCTTTCTTTTCTAATCTTTTCTCACATATTGTTCCACTTCTTTGTCTCCGATGGTCCCAATTATTGCAAGGAAGTGTTTGTGAGTGCACAACCATACATTCTAATCACATTCTTTCCTTCATGTCACTGTAGTGAAATAAATGTGAATTGGTTGCATCACATTTTGTCCTTCAAGTGCAAAAATACAAGGCACATACCTACTCCGCTTTATATATTAGGCGACAGTGATAGAAATTGTGATGGTAGACAATGGTGAAGGATTAAATTACTTTTTCGTAATTTAAATGCATATTCCTGATCATATTATTTTCATCATATGAATTTTTGACTGAAACTTGGGGGTTAATGATCACTTTTCTTGGCTTACAAGGTTATTGCAACTGACAAATGTATCTGAATTTTTGCAGTAACGGCTGTCGGGTGCCAAAACTTGGGGGCAAGGAAAGTTTATTTTTTGGTAGAAAAGTCTTTGCATTAAGACGCCATAGTGCGGGTGGAACAAGTGGCAAAATGTGGCGGGGGGCACTGGATATTTGGATTAAAATTAATGTCTTATTGGGAATGTAAACACACACACACACACACACACACACACGGAAAAACCAATTCCTTGTTCACTCTGCATAAAGCATCCCCAGGCTTATGAAAGGCTATTTTGACAAAATATCACCCAAAGGTAATAATCAAGTAACATTGAAAAATCTGTTAGCTAAGTTGTTATTCGTTTTCTGAAATAAGTCTTCGTTACTCATGCGGGAGAAGTGATACACGTATGGTTAGATGAACACATGCACTGAGGTAACAAATAGTTTACATTTTGTAGAATGCGATTTTTTACACAAGGAATTCATCGAAATTGATCATCATCTCTTTTTCACAGACGACTTGGGTTGTATGACGTGACCTTTTCGAAAGCGCTCAAATGTCAACCTCTATCCTGCGCAGTATGCCCTGGAAACTTTAATCTTGCAGGCGAACGAGTCTCTGGCGCCTGGAACCACAGTCAAAATAATGATTTGTGGGGGGTTGTATTTTCAATGTCTGCGTGTATTTGTTTTTCCCCTTTCGTCACTTTCATCTAATCACTATTGAACCTCATTGTCGCTATTAGCCAAAATTAGCAGAAAATTGATTTCACATAGAATAAATCAGTCGAATCAGCAACAACTTACTCTTTCAAAAGTGGAGTTTCATTAGTTCATACCACTTCGAAAGTTGAGGTGGTAGTTTCAATTTCACAGTGTTTCATTGTTGTATCAAGGCAGCTAACTCCGTGAACAATAGCGTTTTCCGAAAGTCTCAAATATTTGTCTCTGGCAATACACGCTTTAAATGAACGCATCTTATATGGTGATAATATAACACGTTCCCTGCGTGTTATTTCTGTATATTTTTTTCCTCCAATGGCATAACGTTGTCGCCTTATAATGAAGAGGTTCTGCCCTCTACTGCCCCCTCCCCTGGTGGAAGCATATTGTACACTGGTTTGGACTCCACTTTAAACTGTAGGTTTAGTCCCTATTAGCCTATCTGAGCATAAAATTCGACTTAAAAATAAATAAACAAAGATTTCTTATGGATACTTCGTGACATACATTTTCTTCTTTACTTCATCTGCATCTACAGATTCTGTTGACCTTTTCGGCTAAACCTCTGAAGCTTGTAAAGTTTAAACCATTCTCATCGTGATTGATTAGTTCTCTGACGCCCTCAAGAGAAAGCTCTCCTTCCAACCCCTTCTTTTAATTCTACGTAAGTTAATCACAAGAAAAATCGCATGATTACATAACTGATAGGCAAAATTTATGTGTGGAACTAGGATTTCGAAATTGAATTAGCCACTCATTATCAATTCAATAATTCTGTTGTTTTTCCCAAACCCACATAACTGTTACATCAAAATTAATATACCTCGGTATTGTAGTGGTTATTGTGATTGCTTCTTATTAGTATTTATTAGTAGAACGAATACAAAGTTGTTATTTTGTATACCATGTAGATATTTGAAAATGACAGGTATGTAAAATATAAATATAAAAATTGTAATGAAATAAAGAAAGAGACACTTCTGGAATTTCAATGTAGACCTAATTAAAAAGTCGAAATAATTTATTGTGTTGCTGGAGGAAGCAACGCTGAGGTTTTTATTTGTTTATTTAGAGATTTTTTAATCATACGCAGGCCGGGATTTATATATGTGTGAAGACCCGGAGCTTACAACACCAAGACCCCACCCCGATCCCCTCCACAGTTTCAGTTATAACTTTTCGCCAAGCTACATGAGGTGGTTAATTATACGTATTTCTAAATGTTTCCATCTCATCCGAAGTACCTAATTTTTTCTTATGTGGTACTTTTCAAAGCAGTTTTTTCTCTAGTGAAGGCCCGGAGCTGCAGCCCTCAAGATCACCCTAAATCTCGATCTCATCTTGACCATACCCTGCATAATGTTGCGCCTCCTAAGACCACTAGCTGCTTCTAATCATAGAAGTATTGAATTGGTCACAGTTTTCTTATTTCAAGATCTCTAGTAATTCCTTTTGCTTTCTAATGACAAAGTTAAATCAGATTTTTATGGGATGATGATATGTGAACATTTCTAGTATAAATAATATTCATTAGTCAAATATACATGCAATGAACACCAGACCAGAATACACTTATTTACTGCAACATTCACATTTCTCTAAGTATATGTGCTTAGCGAATTTGATTGGGTGGGCAATCGGGTGGGCACAGGAATTCTTGGGTGGGCGCTTGCCCACCCGTGCCCACCCCTGTCGCCGTCCCTGGACTATGAATCACTTTGCTTTCTCTAATATTCCTTCCAGTTTTTACCTCAGTTTCCGTTGAATAAAACATCCCAAGCAACACAGGTCAACAATCACCTTACTCGTGGTAACACGATCTGCCCCCCCCCCCCCTTCCGAGAGTAAGATGAGGAGGTGGAGGATGCCACTTTCACCGAGTGGCTTAACCAATGAGGGTTTCACCGACAAAAAGAATCATCTGTGATTATTTTCCTTGAACTATCACCTTCTCAAACTGTCGCTTTTTAAAAATACGCAGTAAGTACCGAACACGCCTACCAATAAGCTCCGAAGTCAGATTATGGATATAGGTAATTGTTAAGGCAGTTAGCAACTCTGCTCTCAGTGGAACTCTCGCATCGTCGCGCTGACGGCAGGCTTCTGTACAGCTGAAGGCCAAAGCTCAAGCTAAACCGAATGGCCTGTACGGTACGGTACTACTCAAACGTGCAAGAAAGAGAGAGAGAGAGAGAGAGAGAGAGAGAAATGAGCGAGTACGTTGTTGGTAACTGCGTAGCTACTTGTGCAATCAGCTCCAATAAATAAGTGTCAATGAGGTCTGCCAGAATTTACTGCCGGTATGCTTTTCGGCATCTTAATTTACTATCGGTATACCTTTCTCTTCAGAATGGAGAGTCGCGTAACGCCCATCGGCAGATGGTGGTTCTGAATTAGGCAAAGAGCTATAAGGATAATAGAGAAATTTAGATTAATAGTTACACATAGTAAAAAAAGTAAAGTGCTCCCCTGTGTTTTGCACCACGCCATGAAGGCATATAGGGGGTGTGCAGTTAGGGCCCCACACTTTCTTGATCACAGCTGAAGGAGGGGTTTATGTGATCAGCACCACGCCCCTGGCCGCCTTTACTTCCCAGAGTTTCCTCCAGGTACCCACTTTGTACGACGCTGGGTGTGCGCCGGGGCCGCTTGAACAGGTGGGAAAATACATGTTGTCCCCCGCCAGGATAATTTAATTCTAAGATTAGACACTTTTTTCTATTATTGGGTACAAAATAAAGCCGTGGTAAGCCTAAGCATACCTTACAAAAATATAATACATGGTCCTTAGAAACATTCGCTTTCCATTTCGTGCATCGCTTCATAAGGATCTGGTTAACAAGTCAAGCTGAAGGAAGAACAAATATTATAACTTCTTTGAATTTGAGCAAAACCTTAAGCAACCTACGTTACAAAATTTCAGCTGCAATGTATTTAGAAAATTAAGTAAATGACATTTTTTTACAGTTATGACAGACGAGTAAAATTTTAACAAACTGTAATAGAACAATCGAGGCTTGCCATCTAACGGAAAATGTAAGAACTAAATCATGCTCTTCCCAAGTTGTTTCTTTCTTAAGAAGGTTCTAAAGCCATAAAAGCATAGGCCCAAATTCATTTTCATAACCATACAACTAATATAGATTCGGTAAAGAAGAATTTAGTTATATAAGGTCTCCGTCGAATTTTTCAGCGAAAAATGCAGGCTCGACCAGGACTCGAACCCGGGTCTCTGGCATACCGTACCATTGCTCGACCATATTTTTTTTTATTACAAGTTAAATTTTATGTTAATATGGTTAAATATAAGATACCTTATTTTTATTCATATACAACCTTTAGGAAATTTGCATAATTTTTTCTATTACAAACATTAGTGTTTTGCATTAATTCCTGTAGTAAGAAATCTTTTAAATTACCTGAGTACTTAATATTTGCGCAGTTATATATAATAAACAGAATTTGGTAATAAGCCACTGTACTGCATTCTATTTGGTTTTAGGATAATATTTAAAATCTGGTACTATTACAGTCTGTGTCGTATAACTAGCTGTTGATGTACGACATATTCTACTTAACATGTTTCGTAATTGTTGTCATACTTGCGTGATGACATTTAGAGATTCTGTGTTTTATTGTATCTTTCTCACTGCACACATTACGTAAAGACGTGCTACTGGAATGAAGTCCATATCTTTTACTTTTGGTATCATATTTATCATGTCTTATATATGCACCATAAGGATTGAACTGCGTTAGTTAAATGTTTCGCCCATACATTCATCCATACCAAGTTCCATTCCTTATTGGGAGTTTGTTGCTCTACTTTCGTTGGCTGCGTATTTAGGTCAAGTTCCTGGCGATACAAGTCATTGACTTGTAGGTTCCTTATCGTACTTCCTGCTCCCAGTCTGTACACACATTCTGCAATGGATGGTAAAAGATAAGCAATTTTTTTTCGGAATAGCTGCTGTGTGCATTGGCAAGGTCAAGGGAATTTTATTTAAGATCGATCATAGCACTATCGCTGTGTATCTATCTGGTTGTTGTGTGAGCGTCTGTAGATTGCACGTGTTGAACAATGCCTGCTGTTTTCCATTCCACGTGCATTAGTCCCAATCCACCTGCCGTTCGCTGGTGCACTGCAGTGTGATAAGCCACTCTGAAAACCTGACCTTACCACAAGAAATACGTAGCTAGCGATCGTAAACGTGTTGCAAAAAATTCTTGACAATGGAAAGAATACTGCCACAAACCAAACTTTTGCGAATATGTATGTGTTTAAATAATGCACTCGTGATATAAGCGATAGATTTCTTAACACATTGGTTTTAATCAAACCTTGCCCGACCCTGTGGCCGAGTGGTAGTCGAAGGTCAGCCTTCGAAGGAGCAACATCGCTTGTGAGCTTCTGTGTGTTGCGTGGACTGGTGCTCGGCCACGGTAGCTTGACGCGAGAAATCGAATAGATTGTGACGCACTATGGAAAGAAACTAAGCGAGTGAATACTTTGAAATTGTGTTTTACGACTGTATCTCGTGTACCGGCATCTATGAATATTCATCGTTTCATTAGTGACAAGCTGTTATTGACCCCTGATCAAGTGCTAAGTATTGAGATAGATTACTTTCGGAAAAGTGTGTATGTTAAACTGATTTCGCGAGTTCTGGGTGAACAGTTAATAGTTAAATGCGGTGCCTCTCTGAAATATAGTGACGAAGAGGGTTCTCATGACGTGAAAATTGACTGGGCGGATAAAAACACTGTGCTGGTTCGATTACATGTAGTGCCTATGGAACTTTCGGACGACGCGATTCGGGCTGTGTTGATATCCTATGGTGAAATCAAATCTATCTATGATGACGTTTATTCAGGTGAACATATATACCCTGTTCGTACTGGGAGGAAGCTAGTTGAAATGTCACTCAAGAAACCAATACCGTCTTATGTGACAATTCTAGGTATTCGTTATTGGACAACTTATCCGGGTCAACAGCCTACTTGTCGACTGTGTGGGGAAGTGTCCCATACAGCTATAATGTGCCCGAAAAGACGTTCATATACCCGTTCAGTAGTTGGGGGAGCTCGCCCTCCCGCAACGATTTCTGACAGTGTTTCCCATTCAACAGTGACTTATGCACAAAGTGTGCTTCGCTCTCCGATCCAGCTGCCCCTTGCGGAGGACACAATGGAATTTCGACCGACTGAATTACAATCTTCAGTTCACACCAAGATGGGAGACGTGCCGAAAGAGCCAGTGATACATAAGGATGAACCAGTGTGTGTACTAACAAATTCGCCACAAGAGGAAAATATCTCCGAAATCCGGCAGGATGAGAAATTCACGACGAGTAGTTCTTCGTGGATAAAGGAAGTTGAAGATAGTGAAATGGGTTCAAGTCTGATGTCTGATAATACCGAGACAAACGCGGAGAAGGATCCCTCCTCTTTGCAGCTGAACGGAAGTGATAGTTCTTGTATGGTGTTTGATCCGACTGGTGCTATGAACCTATCCAGTACAGAGCAATTACAGAACCCATTGCCTCAAAACATCCCCGATTGTTCCAATTCAAACATAAGTAAGAAACAGGTGGGCAAACACAAAAGGAAGAAAGGTCAGGCAAAGAATGAGGTGACTTCACTTTCTGAAAAAAAACCTGACGATCGACCTTCTCCGTATCCATCCCCGGCACGTATCACAAGATCCCAGAGTAATCCAAATACGAATGTTTTCGCAACTGAAAGTGAGAAAAATTAGAATTTTTCAATATGATAAATTGGTGCTGGTTAGTTTTTCGCGTTAGTATATGGTGTGTTTTGGTGTGGTACGATATGTTTTTCCAGGATGAGGTGCGACATGCTGTATTCTTGGTAAGTTATAATATTGATTTTGTTGTGATGAACACCAACATTAAGAATCTTGGTGTGTAAGGTAGACTTAAAAACAGTAAAACAATGTATATATTTAACAGTATTGTAAAAGCAAGTGTTTACATATCCATAGTGATGCTTACCACCATTAGACTTGCTAGTATAAACATAAACAAACTACAAAACAAAACAAAACAAAGTGCATTGGGGGACTTTCTAATTCAGTCCGCTATAGATATTGCTCTCATTCAAGAAGTAGCAATAACTAATTATGAGTTACCCTCTAGTTATATTGTCTATAATAATCCCACATATTCAGCGCAAGGAACAGCTGTACTAGTTCGAGACAATATACCTGTATTAAATGTAGAATACCATCCGAGTGGTAGAATTACAACTGTACAAGTGGAAAACCTGTGGATATGTAATCTGTATGCGCCTTCTGGTAGTAATCAAAGGCAGCAACGCAATGAATTTTTCGCAACTGAAGTAGCGACGGAACTTCAAGGTAATAAGCAACATATTATTTGTGGAGGCGATTTTAATTGTGTTTTGTTGCCAAAAGACCAGCGCCCTGGATTTAATACATCCAATGCGCTGCAACAGTTGGTAACTGGGTTTCAATGGAAAGATGCATGGGACACTTTGCACCCAACAAGTGCAGGCTTCACATATGTAAAGGATGGGTGTGCTTCAAGGTTAGATAGATTTTATGTTTCACCATCAATTATCCCTAATATCACTAATGTTAATATGGTGCCAACTTGCTTCTCAGATCATAGTGCAATTATAATGGCGGTAAATATGCAACTGCCAAATATACAATATGGGTATGGATATTGGAAAATGAATATATCGTTATTTGATGATTCACTTTTTGCTGACAAATTCCAAGAGAAATGGAAGTATTGGGAACGATTAAGAGCGAAACAAATAAATATAATTAAGTGGTGGGATGAATATCTAAAGCCAGCTATCACACGATTTTGTAGACAATATAGTAGGGAACGGAACCAGGATTGGAATAATAAATACAATTTTTATTATAAAGTGTTGAGAGAGCTAACTGATGAAGGGGAAAGAGGGGGAAAAGTTCAACAGAACATTAAACAAGTACAGGCAATATTGTTGCAATTACACGCGCAAAAAAGAAGTGGGTGCAAAATACGTAGTAAACTTTTACCTTTTGACACTTTTGAATTGGCCAATATTAGTCATGTTCTACATGAACGTAATCGGGGAAAAAGCCAAACGATTCATAAGATAACAGACGAAGATAATTCGGAACATAGTAATGTGACTGACATAAAGGAAATCTTTTACCGCGCATATCACTCTAGATTTCAAGGAACAAGTTATGATCCAGCTCAGGAACAAATATTTTTACAACAAGTTCCGGAAATTTTTTCTGTTGATGACAACTTGCGGATTGAAAATACCTTTACAGCTGCTGAGGTGTACGAAGCGATTCTAGGAATGAAGAATAACTCATCGCCAGGAATAGATGGTATTCCAATAGAATTTTATAAAAGATTTTGGTCACTTGTAGGTAATATTGTGACAGACTGGATAAATGCAGTATATAATCAAAACTGCTTTGGAAGGACGAGCAATACAGGTGTAATCGTCCTGGTTCCCAAAGTTCCTAATCCTACGGCAGTAAAACACTATAGACCTATATCTTTGTTGTGCACGGATTATAAAATTTTTGCAAGATGTTTACTTCGTCGTCTTTTGCCTTATATGGAAAGAATGATCGGTGTCCATCAATACTGTTATGGTAATAATAGATCGATCTTTACTGTTTTACAGACAATTCGTGATGTCATAACTAGTTATAGACATACGACCATTCAAGGTCACCATGGTATAGTGGCATTGGATTTTCAAAATGCTTTTGATACTGTACAGCACGAATTTTTATATGCTGTATTTTTAAGGATGGGTTGTAGTCCAAAATTTGTAAATGCGATTAAGAGTTTATATACTGATGCCAAATCGTGTGTAAAAATCAATGGGTTCTTAACTAAGACATTTCCTATACAAAAGGGTGTCAGACAAGGTGATCCCATGTCTATGATAAGTTTTTGTGTAGCGTTAATGCCATTTTTAAAAGTACTTGAAATGCAATTGCAGGGGTTAAATATTCACTCAACAACGATAAAATTATTAGGTTATGCTGATGATGTCACGGTGTTTGTGAATTTGCCGACAGATATGGAAATACTTGAAAATGTGATAGAAAAGTACAGCTCGGTGGCTGGCCTAAAGCTTAACTATAATAAAACTCATTGGATGGACTTAGATGCTACAAACCACTCGTATCAAAACGATAACATTCAAAAAGTAAATGCGTTGAAAATACTTGGAATAATTTTTACCCACTCTTTACAAGAAATGATTGCTCAAAATTATTCAATATGTATTGCTGGCCTGAAAAGTATCCTTAAACACAACAAACTTCGTGCCCTTAGCTTGGTTGCCAGGGTAGCTTTTGTAAATATTTATGCGAGTTCAAAGCTCTGGTTTGTGGCACGAGTGCTTCCGATGAGGAAATTGGATTTTGTACAGATAAGGAGTGCGATAAACTGGTTTGTTTGGGCACACCAAATGTTGCGGGTGAGTCACGAGAATGTATGTCTGCCGGTACGGTGCGGGGGGCTTGGCTTGACTTACGTGGATTTAAAAAGCCAAGCGCTCCGCGTACAAGCAGATATGTCAATGTTAGTAAACTTCCCAGACAGTTTAACGGGTGTGATACTTAAGCAGATTTTGGACACCATACCATTGCAGTCTCCGATCGCTATAGCAACGGTGCCACCGCATTATAAATATTTACAAGAATCAGTGCTAGAAATTTGTTATATACTACTTTCAGCGAAACCTCTTGAAATACCAAAAGTATCTCAATTATACAAGTCACGTTGTTTGGCAACACTGCCTAGCTGTAAGATAATGATTAATCAACCAACCCATCCCTGGCACAAAATATGGAACAATGTTCAAGCACCACATTTATCGCCCTTGGTAAAATCTGCGTGGTACTGTGTGGTACAGGATATAGTGGTGACGGAAGAGAAATTACATAAATTAAAACTGTTACAAGACCCACTATGTGGTAGGTGTAAACAAAATGGTTCGATTTCACACTGGCTAAGTGAATGCATACGGACACGTGAAACATGGAAATATTTATGTGTGTTATTAGGAAAAATTTGTCGCACCCATCCCAATGCGTTTACGGTGCATAACATAATGTTACCCACGTTTTCGTATTTTCCATGTACTAAATTGCGTAGTGTACAATGGTTGGTTGGAAATTATATATTGTTTGTCTGCATATATAAAGGTATAGATTTTCATTATCAATTTTTAATATATGTTAAACAGGAATATCATAAAGTGTCTCAAGATAAAAGAAAAATATTATTTGCACATTTTTTAAAGGTGCTTATGGAATGTTAAAAGAAGTATTGTTATCCAAAACCTGTAAAATTACTGTATGAAAGAAAAATTGTAAATAAAAAAAAAATAATAAAAAAAAAAGTGGTTAGCACATCGCGCTGCGACGCCAAGGGTCCCGGGTTCGAATCCTGGTCGGGCTTGGTTGTTTGTGAATGTCCATTCATCAATTTCATCATTTCATCACTCATCCCCATCTTCGCAAATTAGCCAAGAGGCACAAAACGCGAAGTAAAATAAACTAAATCAATCAATCAATTAATCAAACCTTGTACGTTGTTTATTATTGTTTCAAAATGTATATTTATCGTCGGTTGTAATTTATTCTGAAAAACTATCCCCAATATTCTTAGTTTTTCTTTAATTACAATTTCACGTCCATATGTTAAGTTCGTTTGCTTTCCCAGTGGCAACAAATACGATATTTTATGTTGATATTTGGGTGTGTCTACACCCCGAATATGATGGCAGGATTTGTAAGATGACAGGATTTTGCCTGACACCAAAATCAAATATTTCGGCAAATTACGATGGTATCTGTTCGCGAAAAGGGAATGTTCAAGGCTCACGTCTCGCTCCAACCAAAGTTCCCCTCACACTTTTTTATCAGAAGGAGTTATTTCCAAGTATTGGAGTCAAAAAGAAGCAGAAAAGGATCATCCTAATCTACCCATCTCAATAGGCTGTTGATGGGAAAAGACAAAATGAGAATGACGAGAAGATCATTCCTGACAATGCCTAGATCTCCAGAGAATATTGAATGAGGAAATCACAGGCGACGTCATTACTCATTTTCCATAATACGGTAGTGTCCAAAAAGGAGAAAAATGGAATAAATAATCGCCAAGCAGTGTAACTCACCTTACGTACATAGGCCACAGTTCTGCTAGTGTCAAATAGACCCGTGATTGAAAGATAAACAAGCACAACATATCAGAACAAGAGTGCCTCATTCTGTATCGAACGCTCATTGTGATCGGAGGACAATCTCTTGGTAAAGTGTTCCATGTACAGTAAGAACATGGCACAAAGACGTCAGCGAAGAATCATCGGACGTCTGGAAGCAGGTCAAACACAGACTGAAATCACAGCAGCGTTGACTGTGCCACACTCATTTCCAGGCTTTGGCGACGGGTCCAAGACACAGTAGATGTTCATGGTAGGCCAGAACAAGGTTGTCAACATGTAACAGTGCCACAACAGTGCCACAACAGGGCCGATATATGGCTTCAACTGCACGACGGAACCGGACGATACCTGAAGGCAACTGTCCTCAAAGCCACCTCAGGGTTTAGAGTTTCTCTCGTCAAACTGTGTACCGGAGACTTACGACAGCTGGTCTCTATGCCATTTTATCCAGTAGTGTGTGTCCCTCTTGATCCAGTGCACAGTGGAATGAGCATCATCGAAATTAGACCCTGAACGAACGGAGGAAGGTGCTCTTTCACAGACCAGTTCAGATTCAGTTTGCAAAATTATTCCCGTCGCACATTCACCTGGAGAGAACCTCGATTACGATTTAATCCAAGGAATATCGTGGAAAGAGATAAATTTGGTCGAGATGGAATAATGGTATGGGAAGATATCATGCTCAATGGACGTACGGAGCTCCACGTCTCTGCTGGAGGTACTCTTACTGCCAAGAGGCACAGAAACGAGGTACTCCAACAACATGTGTGACTTTTCAGAGACGCAGTCGGCTCAGACTTCAACTTCAAGGATGAAAATATGATAATACATGTGCGCATCGAACCAAATTGGTGGATGACTTTCTTGAAGGTGAATAAATCCACCGCATGGACTGGCCACGAAGACATAAATCCTGTAGTGTCTTAAGGAGACGAGTTAGCTCGCGATCCTCCACCACAGACATTTCCAGAACTTCGCACTCCTCTTCACAGGAAATGGAACCAGATGCCTGTAGAAATCTTGAACCACCTTGTAAATAGCATGCAACGTCGTTGCAAGGTTGTGTAGCTGTTAGGGGTAACTTCATCCCATACAAGCCTCTTTTTTTCGTAAAGGAAATATCTTCTATTATCTTATTTTTGCATGTTTCTTTGCACTAAAAAACAATTGTTAATTTCATGCATTCTATATAACGTTTTGATTAATTTTCACTATGTTTTATGCAGTTCTGTCACATTATTAATAAAACATTTTCTCATATCTTAGTTATGCTTAACTTTTGGACTCTACTGTAATTATAAAAGTTATATTAATATTTTTCACTTTTTAATTATTAACAGATAATGCCTCAGGAAAAGAGGCAGCCATCTTGGATGTATGATGTCACACAGGCAATACGCCATAATAGTAGGCTTCAACAAAATATCACAGGCAGTAATTTCCCTCCCTTTATATGCCAGAATGTCAAGTAAAGTGTAAAATATGCATAGAATCCTTACACAAAAGGGCACGAAATAGTTTCACTAGATATATCTCCATAACAGTGCGAGATATGAAGAAAACTGTAAGAATCAATTTTGTTCCTTCTTTAATTCTTAACAAAACATGTATGTATAAAAAGTTTTCGAAACCACTATTAAATTAGTTGTTATGGATTTTCTTAGTTAGTGCATAAAGCGGTAGCCATCTTGGATTTATGACGCCACACAGGCCTTCTGCCACAATTGCGGGTAAAACACCTGGTAGTACATGATTGTGTACTACACTAGCAACGTATTACCGGTAGTCATATATTCCCTTCATTCAAAAACCCACTGACTATAGAAATATTGACATATGACCCTGGACTATGTCGGAAAAACGGGAAGAAACGGGACAGCAAAATGTACACATTCTAATATAAAAACTAGTTAAATAAATAAACATTGTATGAGTAACTTACATAACATGGTTATATGGACTGTCTCAAATCAAGCAGTCTATTAGAATTGAAGGCAATCATTGACATTTTGCCGATGAATGGATCGTCTTCAGTACATCCTTCTTTTCAAATAACATTTTGTGAAAGTTTATGCATGTGTTATTAAAGTCCACCTTATTAATCGACATAGATTTCAAAGTTTGTACTGAAAGAGCCTCCTTGTCCACAAACCATTCATGTACAAAAACGCTCATTCAGTTGTGGCATTAGCTCCAGGTAAACAGAGAAGAAACTACAATATTTTTTTTAAAAAATTGGAATATTGCACATTGTTGACATTAAAACAATGCCAAAGTTCATAGTAACAATATAGAGGGTGTATTTGTATTCTTGCAGTAATTCTTTGCCAGAATATTTTGGCGTCCTCTTTTACGCTTACAAATATCGGGAAAGGGATTCAAAAAAGGGGCTCTCCCGGCTAATATGGGATGTCTGGTCACTTTGTATGGCATATTAATTTACTATAACGTATTTATACAGTGTACTTCCGGGCGAACAAAATCAATTACAACAAGTTACCACGACAACAACATAAACAAGTACATAGGCGAACTTCATGGCGGAGTGGTTAGCACAGCACTCTACGACGTCATGGGTCTCGGGTTCGAATCCCGGTCTTGGTATTCTATGTGAGTATCCCGTCATTAATTTCATCATATCATCACTCATCTTCATCGTCGCGATTAACCAAATGTGGCAGAAAAGAGACACTAAATAACAAAATGAATTGATGAATTAAATTTTCTTGAGTCATGAACACCCTTTGGATAATCAGCATGTTAAGTCAATTCAATACTAATTGTCCTGTGAGTTTGAAACGAATGTAAAGTTGAAAATTAAAGAATATCGGCTAATTTTGAACACAGTCGCAACATGTTACATGCAAGTAGTGGTATGGGACTTCTCGAACACACTGTAGATCGAGAAATGAAAGACAGCATTACTGGCAAGAAACCAAAATAATCTGAAAAGTCTTAACAAGCTTTTAGAGAACAAAGAGTGTAAGGAAAAGCATGGGCAGAATAAGTGGAAAGTGCAGCGCAAAAACTAAGCCCCGAATGAGAAAACAGGAAAAAGATCAATTTACAGTGATGAGTAGAAACTTTAGTCTGCCTTCAAGATAAATGGAATTCTAAATTGAAGTTATTAGGTAGCACGAATCTATTTACTGGCAGTTTTCTGCAACTCAAGAAGCACACGTGGGTTGCAAGTATTTCCCTCACTTGAGCTGATTTCTGTTTACAATTTCAATGGCTTGAGATGTATTTGCACTCATAAAACATTCAGTGTGCATTAGCAAGGAGCAGGTTCGTAAAAGGAATTAGTGAAAGGAATAAATCGGTTTTTCAAAGTTGTCTTTCTGCACAGAGTAAAGGACACTATTGAATGATTACTTGCAGGCAGGGAAAGTTCGAAATAAGTTAATGACTTATTAAGCCGGAACGTATGCTTTGATGTAATAGCATAATAGATACTGATTATGAAAGACACAACACCATACATGAATTCACAAATAACTGAGCCAATCAATTGTTCTGCTACTTAGCCAGGCAATCTGCTAATTGCGTAATTTATTGTGTAATTTCTCCCTGCTTGAGAAACGCCTAATACGTTCATAAATGTTTTAAGTTGCAAAATATTGTTTATACCTAGTGTAATGTACTATAGCTCTTGTCCAGTCTTACGACGGGCGGCCTACATGCTGGCATGGGAAGTGGGGGGCGAGAAATCGACCAATGCAGCGCGATAAGAAACTCAGTAGACTGTAGAACGAGGTGCGCGCAGCAACTCCTTCCGCGACGTTGTAACTCTCGGAGCCACCGCTGATGTCTGGCTAGTCTGCTGCGTATTCCCATTGAATATATACGTGTCCATTTAATTTTTAGCTTTTTTACTTGTTCATAAAGAATAGGCACTAAGTAAAAATGTTGAGAAATTTGGAATCTGGAGAGGTCAGTTTTCCAAGTTACGAAGGGTGAATCAAATATCAGAAATATAATTTGATATTTTGTTCCTTTCAGTTTGACTCAGCCTATTCCACATAGTTCTATTGCACTGTAATGCAACATGGTGAGGAAACAAGGTGAGACAAACGGAACGTAGTGTTTGTCACGCATCTGCATTATGCCTCCCCGATGACGCAGTGGTAGCGTCTTTGAGTTGTAATCAAGAGTTTCCGGGTTCGATACCCTGTGGAGGCACACAGTGGTTCGGATCCCACTTTAAACAGTAGGTCCAGTCCGGATTAGCCTTACTGTGCATAAAGTGGACTTAAAATACCAAATCAATCAATCAAAACATTTGTATTATGCTTCCGACACAGTTTACCTTCCTTACATCCTGCTTTCTACTGCATCCTTCATTATAACTCTAAAACAAGTGGCGCAACAGCTCGTGAGGGCAAGGGTTTATTACCTACCGACTGCCGTCCTCACTCCCACCTGTCCAACTAGTTAGGGAATGTCATGTGGTCAGCACGACGAACCACAGGTCCCATAATCCGAAACTCTTACCTTCAATAACAAAATTAAATACGCAGTTAGTGACTTTCTTAATACTAACTTGATTTACAAAAAATAAAATCATGTTTTCCTCAAGAAAATTGCCAACGAATAAATGAATATATAACTTTCCAAGAGATGGCGTAGAGAGCACATACCATATCAGTTGGTACTTTAAGAAAAAGTTTTGAAAACTATGAATACATATACATTTTAGTAATCTAATTTTGAAAGAAAATAAATAAAACCGAAAGCATTTTATATCATGAGAAGTCAACTACTTGAATAATATTAACTTAATACGACGTTCCTGTAAGTAATGTACTTTGAAAGATAATTATCAACAAGATAGTTTTTTGCAATTTTAGTTACTTCAATGACATTAGTTTCCAAAATGATAAATGTTTATTATTAGAGAACATTATTGAATTAAATAAAAAGCCTTATTTTTGTTACGTAGCTCGGCTACCTTCTTAAGTTGATTAAAATGAAAATAGGAATTACAACATTCATCCTAAACAGGAAATAGCGCAATCGTCTTGTGAATCTTGAATCTTTAACTTGATATTGTAGATCCGTTCAACATTCATGACATAATATTCCACAAGATTCATTTCCAAAATATGTACAATTCTTTAATGCATACATTAACCATTGTGCATAACTATGTAAAATTACATCTCTCCACGCAAAGTACACCAAACTGATATTAATTATCCTTCATTTCGTACTAATCCATAGCAAAAATCGGCGGAATAGAAAGTCGATTTAGACGGTTTCTTCAGAAAGATTGTGATAGAGGCTAGTTCAGGATATAGGTCGGAGTATATTTTCTGTTGAGGTATCAATTCCTTACAAGATCTCGTCGTGGTCCTTTCTTCCGTTAAATGCTAGATCTAGAAAGACCGGATAGATATATCCCTTGTGTTTAAGAATAGTTCTCGGGAAGAAGTGTTCGCAATTCTCTTCCGTTTGAGATTAGAACTTTGCAAAAAAGGTTCTAAGTTCTCTTCTGTTTCAAGATAAGCATTCGCAAGACGTCGTCGTAATTCTCATTCGTTTAAGACTAGTTTTTCACTAGAAGCGGTCGTACTTCTCTTCCGTTTAAGACTAGTTCTTTACTAGAAGTGGTCGTAATTCTCTTCTGTTTAAGACTAGTTCTTCACTAGAAGAGGTCGTAATTCTCTTCCGTTTATGACAAGTTCTTCACATGAATTGATCGTGCTTCTCTTCCGTTTAAGACTAGTTTATCACTAGAAGCTGTCGTACTTCTTTTCCCTTTAAGACTAGTTTTTCACTAGAAGCTGCCGTACTTCTCTTCCGTTTAAGACTAGTTCTTCAATAGAAGCGGTCGTACTTCTCTTCCGTTTAAGACTAGTTGTTTACTAGAAGTGGTCGTAATTCTCTTCCGTTTAAGACTAGTACTTCACTAGAAGCTGTCGTATTCTCCTCCGTTTAAAACTAGTTCTTCACTAGAATTGGTCGTAATGCTCTTCCGTTTATGACAAGTTCTTCACTTGAATTGATCGTGCTTCTCTTCCGTTTAAGACTAGTATATCACTAGAAGCTGTCGTAATTATTTTCCCTTTAAGACTAGTTCTTCACTAGAAGCTGCCCTACTTCTCTTCCGTTTAAGACTAGGTTTTCAATAGAAGCGGTCGTACGTCTCTTCCGTTTAAGACTAGTTCTTTACTAGAAGTGGTCGTAATTCTCTTCCGTTTAAAACTAGTTCTTCACTACAAACGGTCGTAATTCTCTTCCGTTCAAGACTAGTTCTTCACTATAAGTGGTCGTAATTGTCTTGCGTTTATGACTAGTTCTCTGCCAGAAGTTGTCGTACTCCTCTAACGTTTCTTATTTTCAGTATATTGGTAAGAGTTGTACATCTTAAATTTGTAGTAGTTTCTAATTTTCTTGAACAGTTTAAACCAGTCGTCTTAATTTTTTAAAATGTAAATTCTCATTCTATAAGACAAAGTTACCTCACAATTATTATGAAATGAGACTCAATAATAAATGTAAAGAACCCCATCGGGAGCATGTGAATATTTTTGGATTCGTATACCTGGAGTACACCGTAAATTTACGTACCGAGTATTATATTTTAAATTCAATATAAATTTAAATAAAATATTAAATTTTAAATTATATAAATATTCTCCTTCTGTGCTGGCACTTACGTTAGGTACACAACTTTCTATTAGTATGCTAATAATATTCACATACTATAGGTATTTTATGTACATATATCTTTCTATATTAATATTGTTATTAGCTGGTTTAGTGCAATTTTATGTACATGTTATTAAATTTTCCTTGTACTTCAGGGACACAGAATTTCAACACAATTGTCTTCATTCAAATATTGGCAGTCCATAGAATACCCGTTTGTTGAAGAATTGCTGGAGACTTTTTATTATTAAAAAGATAAAACAGTTCGTTTTTTCTTCGAGGCATGGATACTACAAAGTAAATACGGAAACATTCTAATAATCTAACATCATTAATATTTTATATTCGCACTTAAAGGGTGAAGATACAGCAGACTGTTCATTATGTTAGTGTTTATAGCTATGAGTTAGTGTGGTTCAATTATCTTTTTGGAATTTAATTTTGCATAGTTACTAATTAGGTTCCTTTCCAATGAACATATTTTACAGCAAAAAATCAGCCCAATTGTCATGTCATTCCAAAAGACATGAAATTTTACCATAAAGTTTATATTGTGTACAGGATATAGCCTATGGTACATTTTACTACATTCAATAATTACATAGAAATTTGTACTCTTTGCACTGTGAAATGATTTTTTATTATAGGAGCGTAATTTATCAGTAAAATAAGTGAAATAATCCAAAGATTATCTTAATTACGAAGTTGGTGAGGTTTTGAAATGCATCTGAAATACGCTTGCTGTGGACCTGCACGACCTGAATTAGGCTGTGCCCTGTCCTTGTTATTGACTCATGAAAGTTGGAGCCACTGAACATTCAGCAGCGTCGTTGACTGTCTTCAGTGACTCAACAATGCTTTGGTCTCTTTGGAACTTGTGCGAGTTACTCCAGTGCTCGGGATCACATTGGAACATGGAGTCTATATCAACTGGAAGAATATATATGGTATAAGGGGAAGCTATTTTGATTTAATCATGCAAACTCTTTATACTCACCCTACTTAAAGAGGAAATACATCTTGCATTCTTTAAATGAATATTATGACTATGTATTGCTCAAATCTCCTGGAAATATTTAAATGTTGTTTGGATTTCTGATAGACCCAAACAGTGTGCCAAATAATGCAGAAATGGCCAGTTCATTGATAAGGTGCATACAAGCTAAACGCAGTATTTTGTTTGCAATACGTTGTTCAGATAAAATGCAGACATATCTCTCCTTCACTAGCTGTTGTATCGAAACTCATGTCTACATTGCCATGCAGCACCTTCCGAGGAGCAGCAAGCTTACGCCTCTCCTGTTCCAGATGAGAGATTTGCAACACTTAGGCCTGCATTAGACGAAAGCATTTTCTTAGCATTGTTCTCAACATTTATGCCATGACCCAAATGCTATCGAGTAAACTGAAAACTCTGATAGCATTTTTCAAGGATAGAATCCGTCCTATTAGTTTTCACAGCATAACCAATCAGAAGCGACCTCTAGGTCACGAGTGCAGTTGTAATGGCGGCCGAGTGAGACGTAAACAATGTATCACTTCACGTTTTTAAAAAGCGATAACTATTAAACCGAGAGGAATAACGTTTCCTATAAAACGGTATTAGGTACAAAACAATGGCGCTGCGTAAATGCATACTTTTTAACGTATGCAGTACACGTATGGAAGATTTTTTTAGGTGTTTCAATTGTGCACTCACTTAGATGATGTAAGTCGACGTGCTTTTCGTGCTGTATAATGCATTGTAATCGCAACAGATAACCGAAATATTACATGAAATGATTGCGTGTAAAGTACTGTCTACTATAAGATCTTTGGAAACATTTACGTAGCATTCATGCTAGCAAAAACGCTAAAGGAAATGCTTCCGTTTAAAGCGAGCATTAGACTAAAAGGCACGAAGCATAAAATACAGTATCCTGACTTGGATTCCGCGAGGAGACCTGTCCACATGATGTTGTTCTGCCTGTACCCGTACCACCAGACTCATACACACTGAGCAGTGTTTCATCAGACGAAGAACCTGCGACTTGTCAGGATGTTGCACAATCTTCGAGTACGCATTCAGATCCCAATTACGCCCCAGTGTCTGACACTAAGGAACCACATGTGATAAGTCAGGAAGAACTGAATGATCTGATCACAGACTTAAACCTTCCGAAGACCAAGGCCCTGTTGCTTGCATCACGACTTCAACAATGGAATCTACTTGACCGAGATGTGAATATATCTATGTACAGAAAAAGAGAGGTGAGCCAGGTTCCTAATTTAACAAAGGATGGTGATTTGGTGTATTGCAGTGACATCCCGTCGCTTATGGAGCAACTGAAATTTGACTACATCACTGAAGAATATAGACTGTTCGTAGATTCGTCTCGGACTAGCCTCAAGGCAGTGTTACTACATAATGGCAATCAATATCCTACCATCCCTGTTGCTCATGCTGTGCATATGAAAGAAACATACGAGAACATGCGGAACCTATTACAGAAATTAAATTACGAACAGTTTAAGCTGTGTGTATGTGCTGACCTTAAGGTTACTGCCATCCTCACCTGTTTACAAGGAGGTTATACCAAACACTGCTGTTTCTTGTGTCATTGGGACAGTGGAGCCAAAGAGCAGTACACCATCACAAAATGGCTGCCAAGGAACCAACTGGTCCCAGGAGAGAGGAACGTGGCTAATGAACCTGTTGTGGGTCCGGAGAAAGTATTCTTACCACCTCTCCATATAAAATTAGGTTTACTCATCTCAGAAAACTGTTCCCAAGACTTAGCGAGGTAAAGGTGAAAGAAGGTGTTTTTAAAGGGCCTCAAATCAGAGACGTTTTGAAGGATCCTACATTTCCTTCTAAGCTGAGTGATGTGGAACGTGAGGCTTGGGAGGCCTTTCGAAACGTATGCAGTAATTTTCTCGGCAATCATAAGTCACCTAATTACAAAGACATTGTGGGCAGGTTAATTACTTCATTTCGTACCATGGGGTGTAATATGTCCCTCAAGTTACATTTCCTGCATTGTCACTTGGACTTCTTCCCTCAACAGTACAGCTTGGGGGAGGTCTCCGATGAACACGGTGAAAGGTTTCATCAACAAATAGCTACCATGTAGAGGCGCTACAGTGGAAAATGGAGTGCGAATATGTGGGCAGACTTCTGTTGGAATGCAACACGCGAGACACCCTGTACAAGTTACAAGAGGAGCAGGAACACCAATTGACATGTAAGTGTTGAACTTTTACTCTTTATGTAGTTGTATCTGCTTGTTTTATATTGAAATTCTGATGATAGCGTGCAAATTTATATGGGGGGAGAATAGCACCTTTGCGTGGTCATTGAAACCCACCTCCCCTCAAAACTGGTACGTTCTGGAGAAAAACGGGTTGCAGAATCGAACTCAGGAGCTTGCAATCTATAAGAATCACCTATTGTGGTTCATGGGAGCTACAAAAAGTTTAATTTGGCCGAACAGTGTATTTTGTTAACGTCATAACCTTTAACAAGTATTGGATTCAATCCACAGCTTCTTTTGGGTTCTTGTTCAGTTTTTAATCTTTCATTAACCTACGTACCAGTGCAGGATGTTTTTCTGCGTTACGAAATTCGGACACATCTTGTCATTCGTTTCTCTTGACTGTAGAACTTAACACTGTTCAGCCATGAAGATTGTGGCCATCTGCTGTTGCAATAGCTGCTAATAGTGAACTTTCTGTTTGGAAGGTTCCTACTATCTACGGCTGAAGTAACGTTGGAAGAGGTCCGAAGGAACTCTCCATTCCACCTCACTTCTTATTAATTGTACAAGAAATGAATAAACAAATTTCAAACAGTGATTTTATTGATACATGAAACATTAAAAGTATTTTCTTTCCTATTTCACGTAACATACGTTTTCAAAAATCTTTCTATACTATACTTACCAGCAGTGTACGAATTGAAGAAAATCCAGAGGGGGGAATCTTCACAACTACATATCAGTGGCGGGACTAGGGAGGCATGGTGGGGCAGTTGCTCCCCATACTTTTGCACCGGCATTATGGCTTCTTAATGATAAGTCTTGTTTATAAGGAAAGATTAAACTGTCCTTGCATCTAAATATCTACATATTTATACGCACTTTCTCCAGGGTGCTCTTTCATTCAAGTTAGTGATTTTATTGCCACAGCCAGTTCCTGACGTGCTGCAATTACACTAGCACTTCTTCTCTGTAGGAGCAATGAAAACTTTTTGACGAAATAAAAAGAAAACATGAAAGACAATATTCTACTACAAATACCTAAGTTGGTACCTTCTTCAACATTCCCTTGCACTTTCTCTTCCTGAGCTCACGAATCTAAAATAAACGTGGAAGGGCCGCATAATTATTTATTACTGCCGACACAGATTGAAAAGATGTCACCCAAGAAATGACAAACATTTTGTTAATTTCCATCATTGTTGTTGCCACTGCTTGAACACTCTCGAACAGATTCTTTTAATTTTTGCTGTTTTGACTGAACATAAAATAAAGTGCATCCACAAAAGATTTAGAGTGCAAAGACCATCAATTTTATCACAATATCGTGAACAGGAAGCTCGAATCTATGACTCAAACAGTGAATGACTCTCATGCCATGCAAAAAATAACAGAATAGAATACACATTCAGAGGGATGGGAATTTTTTCTCCCTGCTTGGAAATGACAATATAAATGTAGAGCCGGGGATGGGAAAAGTAGAGGGGGGAAATTCTCCTGCTCCGCCATTCAATTCGAACACTGCTTAACAGCAAAATGACAAAAAAAATATACAAACTTAATAGCATGTTTTTCTCCAAAAATAGCCAACGAAAAAATAAATAATTATAAAGTCTCCACCAGATGTCACAGACAGCGCAAACCATTTGAATTGGTACTTTTAGAAAAGTTTTGAAAGTTATGACTTCCTTCACATTCCATAATATAATTTCAAAATGATACAAAAAATGTAAACCACTTTATCTGCTGAAGGTTTAAACACTTGAAAAATATTAACTTAAAATGACCTTGCTATAATTAAAGTATGTTGAACGAAAATTATCAAGAAGACAGTTATTGCAATCGTAGTTATTTCAACTAAGACTCGGTTTCAATTACACTAAATTTAATTGATTTGCAATTTTATAGAATATTAGAGAATGAAATATAAAGTTTATTTTTGTTGCATACATTAAACATTCTGGACAACAATGTAAATTACATCACTTTTCGCATCTTACACCGAACTGATGTTTACCATCCTTCATTTCGTACTAAATCATAGAAAAATTGGCGGAATTAACCTTCCATAACAGTTCCTCAGAAAGGTTAACGTGTCTTGGTTAACAGGAGAAAGGTTGGAGTATTTTTTCCGTGAATACTTAATTCTTCACAAGATCTAATAGTAGTTTTCCCTACCGTTACATATTGGTTATTGGAAACACACAACAGAGGATTACCTTGCGTTTAAAAAAAAGTTCTTAGGAAAAAGTATTATCAGTTCACTTCACTTAAGTGGTAGTACTTCTGATCCGTTTAAGACTGCCTCGTCACCAGAAGGGGCAGTACTTCTCCGTTTAAGACTGGCTCTCCACTAGAAGTGGTCGTACATATGATCCGTTTAAGACTAGTTCTCTACTAGACGTGGTCGTACATCTGTTCCGTTCAAGACTGGTTCTCCACTAGACGTGGTCGTACATCTGTTCCGTTTAAGATTCGTTCTCCACTAGACGTGGTCATACATCTGCTCCGTTTAAGACTCGTTCTCCACTATACGTGGTCGTACATCTGTTCCGTTTAAGACTCGTTCTCCACTAGACGTGGTCGTACATCTGTTCCGTTTAAGACTCGTTCTCCACTAGCCGTAGTCGTACATCTGATCCGTTTAAGACTCGTTCTCCACTAGACGTGGTCGTACATCTGTTCCGTTTAAGACTCGTTCTCAATTAGACGTGGTCGTACATCTGTTCCGTTTAAGACTCGTTCTCCACTAGACGAGGTCGTACATCTGTTCCGTTTAAGACTCGTTCTCCACTAGACGTGGTCGTACATCTGTTCCGTTTAAGACTCGTTCTCCACTAGACGTGGTCGTACATCTGTTCCGTTTAAGACTCGTTCTCAATTAGACGTGGTCGTACATCTGTTCCGTTTAAGACTCGTTCTCCACTACACGTGGTCGCACATCTGCTCCGTTTAAGACTCGTTCTAAATTAGACGTGGTCGTACATCTGCCGCGTTTAAGACTCGTTCTCCGCAAGAAGTTGTCCTGCATCTACTCCGTTTAAGACTCGTTCTCCTCTAGACGTGGTCGTACATCTGTTCCGTTTAAGACTCGTTCTCCACTAGACGTGGTCGTACATCTGTTCCGTTTAAGACTCGTTCTCAATTAGACGTGGTCGTACATCTGTTCCGTTTAAGACTCGTTCTCCACTACACGTGGTCGCACATCTGCTCCGTTTAAGACTCGTTCTAAATTAGACGTGGTCGTACATCTGCCGCGTTTAAGACTCGTTCTCCACTAGAAGTGGTCGTACATCTGCTCCGTTTAAGACTCGTTCTCCTCTAGACGTGGTCGTACATCTGTTCCGTTTAAGACTCGTTCTCCACTAGACGTGGTCGTACATCTGCTCCGTTTAAGACTCGTTTTCCACTAGACGTGGTCGTACATCTGTTCCGTTTAAGACTCTTTCTGAATTAGACGTGGTCGTACATCTGCTCCGTTTAAGACTTGTTCTCCACTAGACGTGGTCGTACATCTGCTCCGTTTAAGACTCGTTCTCCACTAGACGTTGTGGTACATCTGTTCCGTTTAAGACTCGTTCTCCACTAGACGTGCTCGTACATCTGCTCCATTTAAGACTCGTTCTCAATTAGACGTGGTCGTACATCTGCCGCGTTTAAGACTAGTTCTCCACTACACGTGCTCGTACATCTGTTCCGTTTAAGACTCGTTCTCCACTAGACGTGGTCCTACATCTGTTCCGTTTAAGACTCGTTCTCAATTAGACGTGGTCGTACATCTGCCGCGTTTGAGACTCGTTCTCCACTAGAAGTGGTCGTACATATGCTCCTTTTAAGACTCGTTCTCCACTAGACGTGGTCGTACATCAGTTCCGTTCAAGTCTCGTTCTCCACAAGACGTAGTCGTACATCTGCTCCGTTTAAGACTCGTTCTCAATTAGACGTGGTCGTACATCTGCCACGTTTAAGACTCGTTCTCCACTAGAAGTGTTCGTACATCTGCCGCTTTTAAGACTCGTTCTCCACTAGACGTGGTCGTACATCTGATCCGTTTTAGACTCGTTCTCCACTAGACGTGGTCGTACATCTTTTCCGTTTAAGACTCGTTCTCAATTAGACGTGGTCGTACATCTGCCGCGTTTAAGACTCGTTCTCCACTACACGTGGTCGTACATCTCTTCCGTTTAAGACTCGTTCTCCACTAGACGTGGTCGTACATCTGTTCCGTTTAAGACTCGTTCTCAATTAGACGTGGTCGTACATCTGCTCCGTTTAAGACGCGTTCTCTACTAGACGTGGTCGTACATCTGCTCCGTTTAAGACTTGTTCTCCACTAGACGTGGTCGTACATCTGCTCCGTTTAAGACTCGTTCTCCATTAGACGTTGTGGTACATCTGTTCCTTTTAAGACTCGTTCTCCATTAGACGTGGTCGTACATCTGTTCCGTTTAAGACTCGTTCTCAATTAGACGTGGTCGTACATCTGCTCCGTTTAAGACTCGTTCTCAATTAGACGTGGTCGTACATCTGCCGCGTTTAAGACTCGTTCTCCACTACTCGTGGTCGTACATCTGTTCCGTTTAAGACTCGATCTCCACTAGACGTGGTCGTACATCTGTTCCGTGTAAGACTCGTTCTCAATTAGACGTGGTCGTACATCTGCCGCGTTTGAGACTCGTTCTCCACTAGAAGTGGTCGTACATATGCTCCGTTTAATACTCGTTCTCCACTAGACGTGGTCGTACATATGTTCCGTTCAAGTCTCGTTCTCCACAAGACGTGGTCGTACATCTTCTCCGTTTAAGACTCGTTCTCAGTTAGACGTGGTCGTACATCTGCCGCGTTTAAGACTCGTTCTCCACTAGAAGTGTTCGTACATCTGCCGCTTTTAAGACTCGTTCTCCACTAGAAGTGGTCTTACATCTGTTCCGTTTAAGATTCGTTCTCTACTAGACGTGGTCGTACATCTGTTCCGTTTAAGACTCGTTGTAAAGTAGAAGTTGTCGTACATCTGTTCCGTTTAAGACTCGTTCTCCACTAGACGTGGTCGTACATCTGCTCCGTTTAAGACTCGTTTTCCAGTAGACGTGGTCGAACATCTACTCCGTTTAAAACACCTTCTCCACCAGAAGTTGTCCTACATATGTTCCGTTTAAGACTCGTTCTCCACTAGACGTGGTCGTTCATCTCCCGCGTTTAAGACTCGTTCTTCACTAGAAGTTGTCGTACATACTTTTCCGTTTAAGAATCGTTCTCCACTACAAGTTGTCGTACATCTGCCCCTCCGTTCTTTTTTAGATAAGTTCATATTCCTCTTACGTTCATTTCTTTGGTATATTGGTAAGAGTTACGCATCTGAAATTTGTAATATTTTCAAATTTGCTATGAGAGATCAAACTGGCCTTATTAATTAAAAAATATCTTATTCTCTAAAATAGAAAGTTACCGATATATATTAACATTTCATGAGAGTGAATACTGAATGCAGAGGACACAAAAATGCACGGGAATGTCTTAGGATTAGTGAAATTGGAGTACATCCTGAAATTGCGTACTGAGTATTTATTTAATTTTACGAGCCAGCTAATGTTTAATTTTTTTTTAAAAAAAAATATTGTCGTTCAGTGCTTATTGATTTGATTTGTGGTTTCTTTAGTCCACTTTGTGCACTGGAAGGCTAATCGAAACTGTACCTCCAGTTTAAAATTGTATCAGAACCATTATGCGCTTCTACCGTTCGCCGTGTATCGAACCCCGGGCCGGGACCCCTTGATCGTAATTTTCTGTTTCTATACTAATAAAACTCAGATTAAATTTGTTTTACGCGTTTATACCTATATATTTCTGTATTAATAGAATACTATCTGTAACTGTTTTAATGCAATTGTATACATGTTATTAAATTTCCTATGTTCATGTACTTTTAACACGTTGCTCGCGTATTCAGAGATACATAATTTCAACCTAATTCCCTTTCTTCAGAAACTGACAATCCATAGAATGCCCGTTTTGTTGAATATTTGGAAGATACAGTTTTTTTCACTAAAGGACAGAACACTTTGTTTTTCATGTACATGTACAACAATGCAAATACAGAGATATTCTAATAAACGAACATCAGTGGTAGTTTATATTCTCACTTTCAAAAGTGAAGACTCAGCAGATCGTCCATTATGTTTGTGTTTATACATACAATGTGCGGAAGAAATATTGAGATGAATTAAATTTGCAAAATCTATATTACACTTCAGAGTAACAATGAAAACACTTACACGACTGAAACGTGCATACAAACGCATTAAATGTGATGTGTGGATCTTGAAAATAATGTCACTCAAGTGGGTAGCATTCTCTTTCTCAAACAATCCTCTTCACAGGAAAGCTCTCCTGACCCGCCCCACAGCTTCCGGAGTTCGCAAGATTCGTGGACGTCCTGTGCTCTTCTCTGTGGCTGATGCAGTCGTACTAAAGTTTCTTTCCCAATTCAGAATTGTCTGTCGTGTCGGCACACTCCATTTCTCCCAATGTTGAACTGGCGCCAGAATCTACGTTGCGTTATAGTGGCAGAACGTTATTCTTAAAATAACATACCACTGCAAATGCACAATGCTCAATCGACCAACAGAACATGGCTACTGAAGGGCAAAGAACACTGAAAGCTCTGCGCTGCTGCACACAACGACATATGAATTTGCGCACCTTCTTTCAGGAAAATCTGGTGGCGCAATTTTTAATTTGTCTCAATATTTCTGCCGCACCCTGTATTATGTTGTTCAAAAAATAGAAATTAATTTCGCATAGCTGCTAATTTTGATTCTTTCCTATGAACATATTGTAGCCTACTGCACAAAATCAACCCCATTGAATGATATTTGGACGTCTCTCAAAAGACATCAATTCTTTCCATGTATAGCCTACATTGTATGTAGAATGTATGGAACATTTTACAACATCCAATATTTATTAAGAAACTTGTACTACTTGCACTATGAAATTAATTTTCTTTTACAATAGCGTAATTTATTACGAAGACAAATTAGATAATCCAAAGAAAAGACAGTGTAACAAATTTGAACTTTGTGTCTTGTCACGAGATGAAAGAAGGTGTTCTTTACTAAACCAAATACGCTGATTACGAAAATGAAATCAGAAATGTTCCATCACGTACCAATTTTTCTGGAAAAGATATGCCACACGTACCACTTAGCCTATATTTCATGTAGTTAGCAATATGTCGTAATTCATGAAAAACAAAGTAGCAACTTTCGCGACACTTGGAAACTACTCCACTACAACCTGTAGCTGGATAAAATACAGATCATGGAACAAAATTAATTGTTTGTATTACAAAACATAAAAAAGGTACGAGAAAGCTGCAAAAGCTTAAAATGTATTTATAAGTTAGAAACATGTCCTGGAAACTTTCCGTTTGTGGGTGGATGGTGAAACTTCTTGTAGGAGTGTCCAGCAGTAATCTGACAAAAGGTTTGGTGACTATCTTCCCTTATATCGTCTTTCCATGGCAGCGATATATTGGTGAAACCATGTTCGGCACTCACATCTCCGAGATTAGGCGGGAAAAAAATCCAAATGAGAATGCAAGAAATGCATTTTCAAAGACATGCTGCACCCCATAGCCTTGTAACAGCCCAGCATGTGTTCCGTCAGTTCCCTGTAATTGTCATACCTGGCGTTACCCAAGAAAACATTGCATGCATCTTTGAAGGCAAGCCAAGCTGCCTTCTCAGTATCTGTCAGCAACTCTTCAAAGGTTATATTATTGATCAAGTCACGAATCTGAGGACCAATGAAAATACCTTCTTTAATTTTTGCAGTAATAATCGCAGGAAATTTGTACAGTAAAAATTTGAAACCCTGCCATCTTTGTAAATTGCTTTCACAAAATTCTTCATGAAGCCCAATTTCAGATTGAGCGGTGGTAACAGCACACTGTCTTTGTCAACAACTGGTTCATTCCAATTCTGCCTGTGACAATGGCTGTGGTTGGGGCTGTGATGTAGATGGCGTGTAATCAAGATCTTCGTGATCTATTGGTTGGTCACTACCATCGTCTGTTTCATCTTCCAGTGTCCATTCCGTTGGTGGTTTTGGAACTGCGAGAGAATCGGAATACGGAACTGGGCGCATTGCAGATTCCAAATTTGGATATGAAACTGTGTGTTTTGATTTACTTGAGATTCCAGTTAGTTTCATTAAACAAAAGTAATCTGTTATGTGGTCTCTAGGTTCCCTCCACAACTGTGGTACGGAAAATGGCACAGATGGGTGGGTTCCATGCAACCAGCCTCTTAAATATCAAGACTAACGTGAGCAACAGTTCTATGGTGTCCAACTCTTATCCTCATCTACCTTTGATTCAAAATACAACTCGTATGCCTTTTTGACAAGTGTCTTTGAGACTTTGTCGTGAACTCACCGCACACATAACAGAAAAGGTTTGGTAAATTAACACACTTCCTAACCATCGCTGAACTCAAGAAACACGCGAACAAGCACAAACAGTATTCTTCACGTTAGGGGTTTTGCATGACACACACTGCAGGAACAGACACTGCGTGATCGCAGACTGATGCAAATAACTGCAACTCCATTATACCTTACTATTCCTCAACCAAGTGGCTATGTATCCCTACCCTCTCCACTCCCCTTCCCTATGCACTGTCGAGCCCTAGAAACAGGCTGTGCTGATAAGTGCCGGGACAACAATAACATGCAGTCGTGCGCTGAAAAAATTGCGTTTCCAGAAAAAAGTTTAGGTGATAGCGAAAAACTGTTTTCACTATCGTCATCAGGGCACTGAACTCCATAGGAATCACATGTTTTTGTTCTGCTGCAATTTTCATTGTCGCACAGTGTAATCTTTTGAACGAAGTTGATAAGTTTCTAAAATGCTCCTTTGGAGCATCTGAAACACGGTTACTGTGGTATTGAATTAGACTGTGCATTTAAATTCCTTCTGTTGTTATTGACTCATGAAATTTGTGTGCAAGAGCCACTCAACATTCAGCAGCGTCGTTGACTATCTTCTATGAATATCCCTTTACATATTAAGGCTAA
This sequence comes from Lepisma saccharinum, assembly GCF_977018435.1. Classification (NCBI taxonomy): domain Eukaryota; kingdom Metazoa; phylum Arthropoda; class Insecta; order Zygentoma; family Lepismatidae; genus Lepisma; species Lepisma saccharinum. The sequence goes on along the minus strand of NC_139252.1, from coordinate 27,544,869 downwards.
TCGAGACGTAACTATAGTGTTACTTAAATACAAATCACCGTGAAGTGTGTGTGTCTATTGGTCAAAGAACCTGAGACTCCATTGATTATAAAGTGACAATGTTAGCCACTGCGCTTTATATATTAAGGCTAATCGGAACTTTAAAACAGAGGTCGCTCGCCATTTTCTTTGTTCACTTCATTTCCTCTTAAAGCATTAAGTTTAAACAGAACTTCATTGAGAAGACGAACCATTGTGCGATTTGACTGCATTGAGAATCAAGCTCAGGGCTAATTTAATTCCAAAACGATAAATTCCAGTTTGCTTTTATTTTCCGCTTTGTGCATTAAGTCTTATCGGGACTGGTACAAAACTTTCAAACAATATATATTTTTATACAATTTACCTACATTCGGAATAGAACCAGGGACCTCATGATTACAGCGTTAGCTTTACCCCTTTTCAATTTATTTTAAAATGTTACCTATTTTAAGGCCTGCCCTTCCGTCTAGCCACCATCCTCTTTGCTTTTAAATACAATTTATGCACGGATTCGCTATTCGGAAACAATCTACTGTCCCAGTTGGAACACTAACTCTCCATTTTCAACCCGTATGGAACTTCTTCATTACATGGCGACAACTTTAACTACTAAGCTAGCGGAGAGGCTCCCATCTGATCAACTCTCCTTTCGATAACCGCCATCTTGCATGCTTGGTTGGTTTACGTATCACAGACTCAAATCTGGACAAACTTTACAGTATAAACCCCGATACTAATCAATATACTTCTACAAGGAATCGAACACTTGACACCCGTGATTGGAAGGCAACAATTTTAGCCACTGGGCTTTCAAGAGAGGATACTTTCGGCACAATCTTAAAATGAAGTTTCTTCACGCATTCAGGTTAGGTGCGCCCGCACACACACACACACACAAACAAACAAATTACCTTCGCACACAGTAGGGTCATTTCACATCAAATTATGCAAAATTGTTGTAAATTTGATGCAAATATGTGGTTTTCAATATAACAGAGCTAATTTCAAGAACATATGAAAAGGTGCGTTAAATGGCTGTAAAATTTCACATCGTACGACCCTCAGACAGACTGCTTTATTGAATTTTAAATCCACTTTATGCACAGATAGGCTAATCGGGACTGGACCTACAGTTTAAAGTGGTATCCGAACCACCATGTGCCTCCACTGGGTATCGAATCCGGACCCCTTGATAACAAAGCAACGACGATACCACTGCTCAATCGGGAAGGCCCTTACAGAGACAATATCAAGGATAAATAAGCTACACCTTGCCCCGTCCATTTCGGCACGGGGCTTATCAAAGGATGTCTTCAAATTGAACAGGCGCATCAAATATGTACTGAATGAGTTGGCCCCGCTGCGGAGTGGTTAGCACACGCCAGGGTTCCCGGGATAGAATCCCGTCCTGGGAATGGGTGTTTGTAAATGTCCATTCATCAATTCCACCATATCATAAATCATCCCATCTTCGCAATTAATCCAAAACTGGAAGAAAAAAGCGAAGTAAGATAAACTAAATCAATCAATCAATTATACGTAATCAATGATCCTTGTTATCCATCCATGGATATGAACAAGTTCAACGGGATTTTAATAACACCGAAAGTGTCATATTTATGTTGACTCGTAGACCAATAGTGCCTCAATCACTATTCAGTTACTATAGTGAAACCACAAGCAAAAAAACTTGCGCAGAAGCACATCGCGCCGGCGGGTGCAAGAAAGGGCAGGGGGAAGCAACATTCGCGCTGGCTCACGTCAGCGTTGCCAGGTCTATTGATTTCTCGGGAGAATTCCTTAATAAACTGTTGTTATGGAACCTCCAACGGCCAGCTTAAAAACACGTTTCCTGCTCATCTTACTTGAACATGGAGGGGAGATGAGGAGTGGAACTCCACTCAGCCGTGAAAAGTACTGTTTGAACTGTGAAATTATGTCAAACGCTACTCAATTGTTCTAGGACATTATTTTATTACTTTTACTACATTACTATTTTTAGATGGCTGTATTTTATCCCACCCTAAACTCTATTTCTATTTTAGTTATTTTACGTCGCTTTTGTGTCTCTACGGGTAAGTACGACAATATGGATGAATGAAAAACTGATGAAATGGATGAAGTGACACAAACACAGTGAAACGTCCTTGCCTTACGAGGTAGAAACACTGACTTCGTAGCGTGGGAAAATTATGTTATACATGTATGTGTTTGTGGGTGTGTGGGTGTATTTCTAGCAGATGGGGAAGATGGGTGGCACCCTGGCATAAGCGTTGCTATCTTGAATTATTGAGGGAGACATGCTGTCTAATTCATCAAATATATTTCACATACGTAATGCATTTTCTCATTATGGTGCAGGACGCGTGCCCACCCCTATCGATAGCTGTACACCGAACACCAGCAGAAGGCAGATTGATTTCTTATTGTTAGCATTCGACTTGAAAAATTGTGGAAAATCGCCGACAAAGAAAGGCGGCACGTTAGCTTCATCTGTGAACACAATTTTCTACCATTTCCTGTCATAAAAATTCCTCGCGATAATAGAGGCATCGCAAACCCCTTGAGTCGGTGCTGAGAAAGGCAAATTTGAGGGTATTTTCCACGCACCGTCTAACCGGAAAATTCGGAAGAGATGAAAGATGTTGGTCGGTTCCCTCGGGCGGTTTAATTTATTTTGTTTGAAACATGTCCATTCCTGAAGTGGAGATCTTCGGTATATTTTAGCCAAACATAGGGTGCTGGGTTTAGCACTTTTGTTACAAAAGTATCTGTGACGTTTACACAGTAAACAATGTGCGCCACTCCCCTTGCCCCCCCCCCCCCCGCAGTGCGCACGACTATGTCGCCCCTCCGCCCCCGAAGAACATCGTTCATCCGCTACTATTAGATCATCGGATTTTGTAGCAGATCATCTGGTTTCCCAAGCAACAATCTCCCGAATTTTTCAAATCTGAGCTGGCAACACTGCCCCGAACACCGATAACAGCAGGGAAGTTGCGCGAACGCTTTGGACGGAAGTTTTTTTTCCTTGTGGTCGAGCTATACTCATAACCACTGAAACACGCTGCTACAGGTAATTGAATTTAGAACGAGTTGAGCACGAAACCGTAGTTGCAGTTTAAGTGCTCGAATTACTATATCACCATCGAAGATATTTCAGTATTTCATCCTCACCGTCGCGATTAGCCATTAGTTCCAAAGAGACAAATCGAAACAAAACAAAAAATTACTTACAAATTTTCTCTGTAGTCTTCATTCTAAACGGTGGCATTTTTCATCTCTGGCTTTCATCAATAACTCATGCTGCCATATTCGTTGTGTTTACATGAACTGGAAATAATTGATGGTTGTGGTAGCAACCAAGAAAAGGCAACAACGTCATTCTACATTGTTGACTAAAAGCAAGATTAACTTTAGAAATTCTTAATGTTTCATTCCATACTGATTGGTTTGATTTATTTTACCTTGCTTTACTGGAAATAGACATTGTTCATTTAAAGATACAAGAAAGCCGAAAGTTTATTGGATCGAAAACAATGAGTAAAAAATAAACAACGAGGTCATATTCTACCATTTCATCCAAAGAACAAATGGTTTCACAGTTTTCAATATTTTAATAATAACAGTTGTAGGTGAGAGGTCACACAATAAACTTTATGAGTAACAATTCCCCCTAACATTTAAAGCCTTTTCTTGAACGTGAATGATTTTTTAAAATAAAAATAATGATTTGTATCCACCCTGGTGGCAGAGGTGAGCAATGTTCCTTTTGAGCAATGTCAGAAGTGTCAAATAACCATTCAGATCTCCCGATTTAACACCGTTAGATTTCTACCTCTGGGAAATTGAAGAACGGTGTGTACTCCACAAAGCCACTATCGAACAGATTCTTTTAATTTTTGCTGTTTTGACTGAGCGTAAAATAAAGTGGTTCAACCAAAGATTCAGAGTGAAATGACAATTTTTCTTCACCACATCATGAACAGCAAGCTCGAATTTATCACTCAAACTGTGAATGACTCTCATGCCATCCAAAAATAATAGAATAAAATACGCATTCAGAGAGGGAGGTATTTTCTTTACCTGCTTGGTAATGAACATTTAAATGTAGAGCCGGATAAATTCTCCTGCTCCCCCTTTCAATTCGAACACTGCTTACCAGCAAATTTACAAAAAAAAATACTAACTTAATAGCATGTTTTTCTCAAAAAAATTGCCAATGAAAAATAAATAAATAAAAAGTATCCACCAGATGTCGCAGACAGCGCAAACCATATGAATTGGTACTTTAAGAAAAAGTTTTGAAAGTTATTAATTCCTTCACATTCCATAATATAATTTCAAAATGATATAAAAAATGTAGAGCACTTTATCTGCTGAAGGTTTAAATACTTGAAAAATATTAACATAAAATGATGTTCCTATAATTAGTGTATGTTGAACGAAAATTATCAAGATGACAGTTATTGCAATTTTAGTTATTTGAACTAAGACTCTGTTTCCAAAAGACTAATATTAATTTATTTGGAATATTATAGAATATTAGTGAATGAGATACAGAGTTTATTTCTGTTGTATACATTAAACAGTCTGGACAGCAATGTAAATTACATAACTTTCAGCAACTTACACCGAAATTATGTTTATCATCCTTTAAAACAATCTGCTAAATTAACCAAACATAACAGTTCTTCAGAAAGGTTGTTGTGTCTTGCTTCCATTTAAGGATAGCAGGAGAAAGGT
>NC_139252.1:27357666-27540002 GCF_977018435.1 Lepisma saccharinum | reverse complement strand
CATACACGTTACGTGAAGAACGTGGACAACATTTTACTGTTTGCTGTTATTGTTACAATCAGTACGAACAATTTAAAAATGATCAATGTACACATTCACATTAACTTCTTTCCTATTTATTTTTGCCTTTAAATTTCACTTAAACCTGACAAGTAGGCAAAAAAACAATTTCACTCTTGAACTATTTTCATTTTTTTTCCGATTGTGCGTTTGGCCTTGAATTAGTGCTGGCGAGCTCCTCGAACGATATCGATATATTTGTATACGGCAGAGCCATGTTGCAAATAACAAAAGACTCAAGGCTCAGAATAGAACAATAACAATGCTGTGAGCCAAATGTGGACTCTAGTGCCGCGCGAGTCACACACATACAATAATTAAAAAAAAAAAAAAACCATCTAATCATCAAGAAACATATTGCTTTCAACGTTTGTACTATAGTCTCGTAATAAAACATCGTGGAAAAATTCCATTGTCGCAAGTCAATGTATATAGCTTTATTTATGAGCTATATAAACACACATAAATTATTAATAAAATTACTATTAAAAATGAAAATATAAAATAAATATTAAAATAATTAGAATGCATTAGGAGAACCACTCCTTATATATTTATACACTCCTTATCCACCAATCAATTCTGTATTTAAAAGCTGGTATGTTTGAATCCCAATACTGACCAATCTGAGTGATGTCATGTGATTGTCACTCGAGGCGAATGCCCGAATGGTAACTTTATCGATTGATTGATTGAGTTGGTGTTTTAAGTCCACTTTATGCAGAGTAAGGCTAATCGGGACTGGGACTACAGTTTAAAGTGGGATCCGAACCACCACCGGGTATCGAACCCGGGACCCCTTGATTACAAGGCGACGACGATACCACTGCGCCATCGGGGAGGCCCTGATTCTCCTTTAAAATGGCCATTCTCCGTAGTGCAAATAAGCAATCAAGAATATGCATGCCTCTATTACGGGGACATAGACATGCCTTGCAACCCAAAGATCATGGTTACTCGGCAACGGTCTGCTCTTTATCTCGCCACAGAAGGTTACAAGTTCGAGTCTTGGGCTGTTTCCTTGTGAGCAATCATACTCGTCTCATCATCAATCATCGCCAGTGGAAGAAACTTAACGTAAAATAAAAAGAATACAATTACCAACATGCATGCAATAAGAAGATCATGCGTTCAACATCAGGCGGATTCACATTAAACTGCTGGCCCTTTCCCCATTAGCGCCGGCCCCTGTGGCGGAGTGGTTAGAACATCGCGCTACGACACCAGGGATCCCAGGTTCGAATCCAAGGCTGGGCATGGATGTTCGTGAGTGTTCACTCATCAATTTCATCACATCACCACTCATCCCCATCTTCGCAATTAGCCAAATGTGGCAAAAAGCGAAGTAAAATAAAGCAAATAAAAAATCTTTCCCCATTAGCTTATCTGAGAATAAAATAAATTAAAAGAAATATACCATTCTGAGCAGTGAATGATGTAAAATAGCGTAAATACTATATACTTCATTTTAAAGAAACTGTGTTCTTTATATACTTATTTAAAAGTATAAGAATATTAATCATTTGTTCATTTCTTTATAATGGTTATTACTAAATAATATAAAATTTTGATTTTTACACCCATCACTAACTCTTCTATTATCAGGAAGAGTTGTAGAAAGTGATGCATGAACAGGATGAACAGTATATCCCTCACTATCTGCAGGAATTACACATGCGGGGGCCTCTGTAGATCTGTCAATCTTTTCATTACACTTGGCAGGAGTTTCTTCTATTCTGGGGGCAGTAAACTTCATTACAACAGTAATTAACATGTGAACCATAGGGATATCTATGGAATAAATATCTTTATTCGTAAGGTATTCGTTGTAACAATCAACAACGGTCAAAAATAAGCAAGGAAAATAATAAACATATACACATAGCATCAAGTTGTACCAAGTGTGGATATTTACCCTCTGTAAAGAAAAGTAAGTGATACTTTCAAAAGTAGAGTTAATTTCTTTTGTTATTATATATTCCTCAAGATTTAAGTAATATCTTATTTTTCACTAAACAATGCAATATTACTGTAGCCATTACAGTAAGCGAATTCTGAAGCATTGCACATAACGGCAGGAGCTTAGTCAAACCTTACGATGCTCCATCTATACTTCTTAATTTCCTTACTCATTCGAACAGGATAAAATATGATTTAGTTTTGGTAAAATTGAATTTGAGAAACTTGGGTTATTTTCTTTGTAATTAAGAGTGTTTATTATTTAATTTAAAGCTGATTTGGGATGTAGACTAAATCCTTATGGTAAACTGTAAGAAAAACTCTCCGCTGGTTGGAAATAATTTTTAATTTCTTAACAAATAAAACTTATTTAAACTTTATTTGAATCTTTCATTTGTTTGAAAAAGTTAAAAGGTTTAACTTTCACCTGTTAGTTTCCACTGCTCTTGAATAGTAAATTTATCTTTGTAAATCTCTTTAACTTAGTAATTATTTTAAGTTAACTATGCCACAATTTTTGTGTGCTTCTCACAGTTTCCACAGAATTATGACACTTTTGGGTCATTGACTTCGCAAATAGTTCTAGAGACGACACGAAGCACAGAACTACACGTTCAGCTTCGTAAGAACAAACGGGCAGTGGTCAGATGTAGCGCGCTACTGTAGCTGTAGATGTAGCTGTAGCGGCGCTACATTTTGAAAATTGTAGCTGGGCAGCGAAGCGCTACAAAATTCCTGTAGTTGTAGCGAAACTTTCGCTACAGCTACATTTCTTTTCAGTATTTTTGAAGTAAATTTTGAATGTGGAAACAGCGGGAAAAAAATCGACAATGACGCTTCATTTTACAGGAGGTTCATAAAGACAAAGCCTATTAATGAAAATAGGGATAATTTATGTTTTAAATATCTTGATATAGCAGATTATAGATATCCTCGTAATTTATTTCATTAGTATCTGAATAATTCTAATATCCGGATTACTAACTGACACATGAATATAATCCGGCTACGGTTTTTTGAGCTGCATCTCTATTTTGGGGAGAAACATGCCATGTTTGCGGAACCCCCGGAAAGAAATTCCTCATTTGCGCCATCCCACAGTGGTCAAGATGAATGGAAAATTTGGTCAAAATTCATTCTTTGGTCAGTGACCTCAGAATGCAGATTTTTTTTTTCACATATTGTATCATTTTAGGGAAAGGAAACAATATTGAACAGTATTATGATATTTTAATGCCAATTAAACTCACAATACAGTAAACCACGACTTAAGCGTTGTGCAACGTATTTACAATTTTCATCTGGATCTGTTTCAACATCAGCCAGTGACTGGAAGGGACGTTTAAGGAAGTGTAATTCTCAGACCGTTCTGTGGAGATGACTAGAGTCAATGAGTCGAAGGATACCTGCATCATCTTACCTTTTACTGTTGAATTATAATGGTGCCAAACCTATTGTTCACAACTTTCAATTTTGGGATTTTGACCAGGTGCACCCACGGAACATATCGTGTGGATATCCATCATGTAAGAGACAGCAACATGTCATTAATTACTGTGTAAAACATAACTTGCAGTGCAAGCGATCCATTTTCCACTACAATGACAATAGTGCCAGCAATAAATGGATCAGTCCGTTAACAGCATTGACCATTGTCAGGATATAGGATGTCACCAGCAAGAAATTAAGAACGATAGACATACACTTTCTGGAATTACAATTATTTTCGTCATAATATGTGTTCACAAATTTTCAAATTACAATGTGTTCAGATCACTCAGAAGGACCGCATCCTCCTAGTTTCTTTTAGTCCACTTTATGCACAGATAAGCTAATCGAAACTGGTTCCGAACCACTATGTGACTCAACTCAATATTTATTCTCAAGGAAAATATGTTGATATATAAATGTAAATAATCCTACCAAATTTTATTTGTGTAGCTCTAGTTCTAATCATTAATTTGTGCATCATCCTCATATATCAAATTTGAATTGATATGCCGCTTACATAGGTACGTCATTCGTCTTCCTCTTCATCAATATATCTAGGTAGCTAATCTTGTCTTCTTCTTCTATTTCGAGTTCCAATAATATCTCTTTTTCTTCATCTTGTATTTCTCTGGCAAGAGAACAAGAAATTGAAACCACTTGGCGTCAGGAGAGGTGTGCAGCAGTGGTATTCTGCCACGAAAGAAGTGATGTAAGTGAGGTGACAAAAAAAAGAATATGGAGGACAGAATCAAGAAAATATGCACGAAAGAATGTGAAAAAGAAGGCAAAATAAATAGCCTATGGAAACAACTGGAAAATAATGGCTATGAGAAGGATGATAGACTGGACATAAGCAGAAGAAGGAAGAAAAGTGGCAGGGTAGAATTGAAAGAGAAAGAATAAGAGAGGAGGTTTGGAATAAGGAGTATGAGGAAGACCACAGAAAAGATATGCAAACTGTTTAGGAAAGGCGGCATTGAAACTTACAGGAAGGGACGGAGAAGCATCTTAAGAATAGCGAAGAATGTAAACAAGGAAAAGGAAAACAGAGAAGAGGAAGAGGAAGGGATTATCTACGAAGTGAAACGTAAAGACATAGGAGAAACGAAAGAGAAGCTGAAAGACAGGTTGAAACAACATGGGGGTGATGTACGACTTAAGAGACTTAAGAGAGAGAAATGCGATATTTAAACACACGAGAGAAACAGCACATGACATAGAGTGGGATGAGACTAAGCAGTTAGGAAGGGAGAGATGGAGAGAGAAAATGAAAGAGACCAAGGAAATAGAGAAGAAAGGTGAAGAAGACACAATGAACTGGAATGGGGGACTGAAGTTAAACAAAGAATGGAAGAAGGTGTTAGAAAGAGTGTAAAGGACAAGAGAGAAAGAGGAGAGAAGAAGAATGAAGGAAATAGAGCATGAGATAAAGAGTCCAACCACATTCTCTTTCAGGTGCAAGGGAAAGCCACCTGCTAGATTGTTCCTGAACTACTTTCTAATAGTCTGGAGGAAGTATTTTTGTGAATCGTCCTGTTTTGTACCTTGTTACATTTGTACTTGGTACAGAGTCTGTAAAATACCTTGCTAGAAGGTTGAAACGTTACGTTTAGTTTAGGTTTTATAATAAAATAAATTTCTGCCTTGGTCAGCATATTGAGTTTTTCATATCATGGAAACAAGGCTTAATGGTGTTATTTATGGAGAAGTAGCGCAAACGTAGCGAGTGGAAAACAGGAGTAGCGTAGCGAGCTACTTTCTGGTAAATGTAGTTGTAGCTGTAGCGAAGCTACATTGTTGGAAGTACAGATGTAGCTGTAGCGAAGCTACTTTTAAAATGTAGCGTTCTAATCACTGCAAACGGGCAACATCAAAAGTAAGTGCACTAGCATTTCTTTCCCCAGTAAGGAGCATAGCTTCAATATCGAAATAGGTCTTTGTTACTGTTTGCCTTCTACTGAACCTTCTTTCACTCTCACTGGTTGCTACAGTTTCTCAGCTGCAAGAAAGATGTCCTCAAAATTCTCGCCTTTTCTTCTTTTTGAAACCATAACTGTACAGCTTCAATAGCTGAAAGTGTACCTGCAATGCTTTGCTGCTTACCTTGCAGACCCTGGTTAAGATTTTCCAAATCATTATAGCCCTTGTCTACTCTCACGGCGGGCGCTCTACATGGAGGCGAGGGAAGTGGGGAGCGGGGAATACGCCGCAGACCAACCAGACAACAGCGGTGGCGCCGAGAGTTACAACGTCGCTGGAGGATGTGCTGCGTACACCTCGTTTTTCAGGCTGCTGCGTTTCTCATCGCTTTGGATTGGTCTCTTCCCCGCTCCCCACTTCCCTTGCCAGCATGTTGGACGCCCGCCGTAAGACTGGAAAAGAGATATAGCAGGCCAAGAATAGTGTTTTCTCCAGCGAAACATTTCCACAGTCTAGAAACTGTTGCGTTTCCTTCTTTCTTCACGAGTTCAACAGCGGATAGAACAAGTCCATATTGGTAAGACACGAGCAAAGCATCTTGTTAGGCAAAGAGGTTTAATATTCGATAGAACGCCACCACAAGAAGAGGATGCTATATCTTGTAAAGTTTAAACAATAACATGCAATGCGTTTTTCTTAATTCACTGCGTGTTCAAAAGAGCAAATACTGATAGTAAACGCTCAGACATGTTGGCACTACAAAGATCTAGTGATAGACCTCGCAATGTTGATGTGTCCATTTCAGTAGAGAATTCTGCGTAATTTTCAGCCTCTTTGTGAGCAAAGTACATGTGTGTTATCTGAGGAAATAAGGACCTAAAATGTTCACAAAAAGAATTCTCAATTAAATTATGCAATTTGTATCACATAAATAGTATTTTGCTGCAACATGAAGTAATGTAGAAAGATATACATTGACCCCCCCTATAAGATGCGCAGCAACGAATTCTTGGTGGGGTCCGGCCACCCCTGATCCCTCCTTTAGTTTCGGCACCCCCAGTGACACACGGCACGAAATTAATTTGATTTGATTTTTGTTACTTAGCGTCGCTCTTCTTTCACGTATTCTAATCGTGACTATGAGGATGACTGATTGCATGATGATGAAGGGACACCCTTAATGAGGATCAAATCAGGGACAACTGGCGTCGTTGCGTGCTGTACCAACCACTCTGCACTTCGCTACGAAATGTTGAGTTCGTTGTTGAAGGTTTATGACAAGCATCGCTTGTCACTTTGATCTGGAAACTGTCTCTCAGTATCAAAAGAACATACTAACATTTGAAAATAAAATTCTAAGAGGAAACTGTCTCCCAGTAAAATATGAACACACTAACATTTGAAAATAAAAATCTAAGAGAAATATAGACAACAAGTGACTGAAGTAAGCTGAACTCCGTAATTCATATTGTGTTGAAGACATATTACGTACATTATTAGGTAGGGGCTTGGGAATAAGATCACTTGCTTCTTCTGTTTGCTTGCAATATATATCGGGTCCAAGAAGATTTAACAGACCCTACAAAAATTATACAATATTTATAAATATAAATGTATAAGTAGTTTGTTTTTAATAAGCATATATTTTATTAGAATTACAAATGCATATAGCCATGTAAATTTTTTTGTAATTGTAATTCTTTATTGCTTTTCTTAACATCTGAAATAATTGTAGTTAGAATTATTATTAGTGATGCAACGTACGTTATTACTGTTACTAATAGATTAATATATTTACTCCAATAGTAATTTTTTCATAATTTTCCTAAAAGAAATAATACCTGCCATATCTCGAGCACAATATGTATTAGTCTAACAGAGACACAAAATGAATGTAATTATTATTAAGAACACTAGACTTCGTTTCAGCAAAATGCTGATACAAGCACCTTACTGCGATGGTAGTGTCTGTCTGTCCGTATGTGTAAATAATCGGTTTCTTATGAAACTAGCAGACGGTAGACTGTAGTTCGTAAACAGGGATGGCGCTAGTGGTGGGCAACCGCCCAACCTAAAATTTCTCTGCCATCCCTTTCCCCACCTGAAGAGATTCAAGAAGAAAGTATTCAGGAAAATACGAATGCTTCAATAAAAATCCTTGTCTTGGAAAAGTATAAAAGAAAAGTATAAAAGAGATAAATAAGTGTAACAGTGGTGTGCCGTAGACTATAAGTTTACGTCTACATGCGTTGTCTACACGTAATCTACGCATAGATTACATTGGGTTGTAGTTTACATAGACTGCGTAGACAATCTAAAGTGCATTAAAATTGATTTTCATGGGTTTCATGAAAGGAAAGTGACACTTTCAACTATATTGGTTCCTAACGAAATGAAAAGAATATTTACAACAACATTTCTCTTCTCTTCTATTATCAACTATGGAAGAAGATAAATTGTATGCAAAAAAACAACAACAGGTGGCAGTCTTGGCTCCGTGTATATTTTTATATTATGTATATTGTCGATGCTAGAAAGGCTCACACATGTAAAAAGTTGGCTGGTTTACTGAGCGATCGTAGCAAAATATGGTGATGCATGTTATCTGTTATTTATAAATAACTTTATCCCTTTTTCAAAAGTTGAAACTTGTGATCAGTTAACACTTCGTGGCTAGACGTAAGTGCAATATCTGAGTGTAGCAAAGTGCTCGTTTTCCGAGGTGGGAGTACAAATTCATACAGGATATGGTAAGAGGTATCTAAAAACACTAAAGAAATACATAAACACATTTTCTCATTACTTCTCATGGTATGCAAAAGACCTTCGATCCATGAAAGCTTTCTTAACCTAGCGTTTTGAGTAATGGCTATGATTTCAGAGCGCTTTGAACAAGAGAAGTACCATTTGTAATATGATGGTAAGGTGTGAAGTGAAGAATTGCTACGTATAGCAATGATCTCGTTAGATGGTTTTTCTTTTGATTCTTGCCTAAATTACTTTCCGCAACATAAGTAGAAATATTCGTTTCTCAATCGCTAATCATGTTTCTTTTTAACCACATCAAGCATGTCTTTTCCTGCATCGGTCAGGTCTAGATTTACTACAGCAAGTGATCGCTTCTCTCAACACGTCGAAATTTCAATTGTCATTTCGGACAAATTCCTTTATTTTTACCATTTTTCAGTGATATCTTGTATGAAGTGAAAATCGTCGTTTTCATGCAAGGAATTAATTCAGAATAAACAAAAATGGGCGTTCCTTGTGTGTTTTTAACATACCTGATAATTTATATACACATGTCAATTTGGAAACCCCACGTCGTTCAAGTAAAAGGATAATTCATTAGCCCTAAACGCTATTCTCAGTTAAAAATTTATATTATTAAAATTGTTTACTCAAGATCATTCATTTGAATGAAGGAAAAAAAATATTTCTTCACTATTGTGTGAGTTTAACATACTTCCTGTCATCATCCTTGTATATATTATGACTATGGAAAGGATTTTAAGGTGCAAAATTATGGTAGGAGAAGGGAGAAAAGTATTCTGAAAATGTTTCTAAAAAGGTGCAAAAAAGGTGCCAATAAAATGTCTCTATTCAGGTTTAAACCACTTACATTAGCATTCATTATTTAACGCTGTAGCAAATAACATAATTAGTAATAATTAGATAAAGCAACAAGTATTTACGAAGTACAGGTGGCATTTACTGGGTTTCAAACAACTTACTATACTGGATTAGGCTCAGCATTCCTGCTTTCGAATGCAAGTGGCTTGAGCTCAGGAGATCCTTGTATGAGGAGAAACTACGTTATCTTGCGAACAATTGAGGCTGCACTGATTATATTGCACCATGTTATAGCACTCGTCCTGCTCTACAAAATGAGACTACAGGATTTTATGTAGCTTCTCAAGAAGATTGAAAATCATTTATTTTTCTGTCCACTTTTTTATTAACAAGACATGAAATAAAAGGAAGGAAAAGTTGCTGAAGCATCAAGGAGGGTCTAAAAAGGTAGAACAAAGTGTGTTCATTTTACTTGATTTCATGTCCTAAAATACATATCTCAAATGATCGGTATCCAAACAGCTATATTTTTGGAAAGGTGCCGCACCTTAAAATCCCTTCCCTAATAATGACAACCAATGTGAATGTTGTATTGCAAGAAAAAAAAACATGGCATTTCGTTTTGAAAAGTACGTTAACAGTGGTAAATAAAGACGGGTTGAAACTTGCATAATTGTAAATGTCGAGTTTTGGCATAATTTGCATTCCGAATCTAAAGCCCCTTAATTACAAGACGAGAATGTTATCACAACACCATGCCTTACGGATGATGCCTTGCTGTTCCCATCGTGAACTGAATTTTTTAAGATACACTAAGAGAGGTGGCGTACCGAAGAATGTATTTGTGGGGTCAAACTACCCTTTGGCATATCATTCCTAAAAAATATACAATGTCAGATGCAGTGAACAATACAGTATATGAAGCTGATTACATGACTGAAGAGTAGTTCTATGACGAAAATACTGGGCACGCGTGTCTTGTCGACGTACTTATCTTCTTTAATTTCAAATCGTAGCACGAACCTCTGGGAAAAGTGTACATTTCGTCATCAGTAGCTACAACAAAGGTTTTTAGCAGATAATTTTCTCGATTGCACATTTATTTCCATAAAAAGGTAAGCATCAATATTTATTGGTACGTCGTTGTCTACTAGAAATAGAAATATGAATTTTTAAATACTATGGCTCCATCTATGAACAAAAATATAACAACATGAAGTAAAAAAATATCTCTTTAACTTTCCAAATTTGTGGTCAAGATGTTTGAAATGCCAACCTCATGGTGTTAAAATAAAGTATATCAAAGGATGAAGTTAGAGAAAATTGAAAATTGCAATGGTTGTGTGAATAACTCCGTTGTTAATTGTTAATTTCCTTTACCAGGGAGAATTAAAGGAAGCCATAATTCTCGTTTCAAGCCACATGCTACTAGTGGATTATATACTGAGCAGTGGCGGCGATTAGTGGGGGAAGAGGGCCAGTTGCCCCCAAATTTTGCAACTTTTGCTCCCGCACTATGCTAAACCTTATCTACCTAGGGCAAGCAAACTGTTCTTGCCCCCCCAACAGATTTAGCACCTTGCCCAACCCCTCAGTTCTGGAACCAAATCGCCGCCACTGCTACTGAGTGATAGCATTAATGATATGCTGCTGACTATTTTCATTACAAATTACGAACAGGAACAACCTCAAGGCGATTGTTGACATTTCACCCATAAGTGTCTTGTTTACCTAAATTGTTGTATAAATATTAAAACTAAAAACAATTCATCCATTCCGAGGTTGTAGGTTTCTGATGCGAAATTGAATAAGTAACAATGGAGAATATAATTGCCTGAGGAAAGTGAATAAGCTAACAGATTACTGTGTTTAGAACAAGAACAAAGGTACGAGGTATTCGGCACGTGCCACTTGGGAATTAACCAGCCTACAGCAATGTTTTGTAATACAGTGACGTCACACGTTACATAAGCCTGCATTCGATTGGTCTGCCTTCACACTACACGTGTCGAGCGTCGGTTTGATCTCTAGAGACATTTTAGAGATTGGAAGAAGGTGATAGAGAGATAGACAAACGAGGGGGAGGCAGAAATAAGATAAAGGAAGACACAGAGAAATGTGGGGAAAGATGGAGATGAAATAGAGATGAAGAGATGAGTCATGGAAAGAGGGCAAAGAGGGAGATAGAAGAAATCTGAAACGAAAAGTATAAAAGAGATAAATAAGTGTAACCGGTGGTGTGCCGTAGACTATAAGTTTACGTCTACATGCGTTGTCTACAAGTAATCTACGCATAGATTACATTGGGTTGTAGTTTACATAGACTGCGTAGACAATCTAAAGTGCATTAAAATTAATTTTCAATGGTTTCATGAAAGGAAAGTGACACTTTCAACTATATTGGTTCCTAACGAAATTAAAAGAATATTTACAACAACATTTATCTTCTCTTCTATCATCAACTATGGAAGAAGATAAATACTATGCAGAAAACAACAACAGATGGCAGTCGTGAGGCAAGAGTGGTCTTTTTCCCATAAAACACTAGAACATTTCCTATATTAGGTTTTTTCCTAGGTAAGAAATTGTTCGAATTTGGAGGAAAGAGTATGAAAAGTTCTGCTCACACATCAGCAACTGATATGCAGTATAATTTTCTTCTAATTCCACGGCGCCCTTTGCTAAGTTATCACCTTTCACCATGTTGTTTACATAGATTACGTAATTTACGTGTATAAAATAGTCTACGTGTAGAATCTAGACTATCGTTGTTTACTCGTAGACGCACATCACTGCGTGTAACAGAAGGTGAGATGAAAGAAAGATGGAGAGAAAGAGAGAGCGAGAGGAAATATTAACATTTAAAGATAAACGAAAAGAAAAAGGGAGAGAATGTAAGACATGGAAAAGAAGGTAAAGAGAGAGAAATTGAAGAAATCTGAAACGAAAAATAAAAGGAAGTCATAATAAAATATAAAAACAAAATAAAAAAATACATAAAGGGTGATGAAAGAAAGATGGAAGGAAAGACGTAGATAGATAGATGATTGCATCCTATTTCGCCTAATGGCTTATAAGCACCTGTCAATCAGATCTGAAAGCGTTAATCAATTTAGACGAAATGAGTTGTCCAGTTGTTGTTGTTCAGTTGTTCACCTAAACCGATTGGAAGGGAAGTATTTCAAGAGAGGGAAATTTTGACTGTGATCAACGTAAACACCAAACAATTCGGAACGTTACATGAGTCAAATAGCCAGGCGTTACTCATAAAAAGGATCATTATCACACAATACATCAGCAGGGGGTGCTCGTCGTATTTCCTATAAGATGAAAGAAAATATTCACTAAGAATAAATATACAGCTATCCTAATCTAACCTAACCCGTCCTTTTTCTATTTGCCGAACCGATTCCTGCACCAAAGGTGTGTAACCAAGGAGATCTAAGGTTGAATTAACATGCAACAAAACAGAGCACGTATTTCCCTCTTGAGAGACAGATTTCCCTGACTTGCACTTTCCCTTGTTCCCCTTTCAACCAGTTTAGGCGAATGGGGATATCCCTTTTTAAAATGGCGGACAGGCCATACATTATATTGTGCTGATAACAAACACACACACATGCACCGTATATATGTGTGTATGTATATATATATATATATATATATATATATATATATATATATACGAGGGTAAGTCATGGCAACCCAGTAATATTTTCATTATATGCAAAGGTGGACGGAAAATGGAAAATTAAGGAGGAAGCCTGACACGAGTACTTTACCCGCTGGTCAATAGATGGTTCTCTGTGTTGTACTGGATGATCACCCGCTTCAGGCATGGTGAAGAGGATGGTGCTGCCGATGATATTCGACGTCTTCCACATCGATGGCATCGTGCTGTGGACAATGCGGGAGATTATTTCGAAGGTTTGTCATAATCAGACAAGTTTTTGTAAAATGTGCACATGTATATGTCACAGGGTCAGACAGGTTTTTGTAACTTGTACATAATACATGTGTATGTCACAGGGTTGCTTGGGTTTTCTTTCATGATTCCTACCAACAAAATATCCATAATGGATACTCTTTCAGTTGTATATAACACATTTTTAATACATCCTTCGATTGTCGAATTATTACTGGGTTGTCATGACTTACACCTCAACCCTCGTATATATATATATATATATATATATATATATATATATATATATATATATACATAAGCGTGTGTGTGTGTGTGTGTATACAGGGGATGGACAAAAATATGGAAAGACCTGCGAAGAAAAGTCGAAACGCTGTAGCTAATAAGGTGCAGGACCGCTTTTAGCTTCCAAAAGGGCCTACAGTCTCCGAGGAATGGACAAATACAAGTCCTGGATGGTTTATAATTGGACCTTGTACCATTCTTCATGCAAAACATGGTCACAATCCTTCTCAGTGTTCCTCTGTCTCTGTCACGCAGTGTACATTTTCGTCCACGCAGGTGTTTATCTGATGTATTTCCGGACACACTATTATGTCATCATGATCTTGGATAGAGTCTCTCTCGATAAGCCAAATAACATGGCTACTTTGGTAACAGAGGCGCCTGCAAGGCGGGCACCAACAATTTGCCCTCTTTGAAACAAGGCGCAAAACAAAAAAAAAATGTCGCACCGCGTCCGATTTCAAGTAAAAAAATTGAGTCGATATCACCAGTATATATATATATATATATATATATATATATATATATATATATATATATATATACTGATGATATCGACTCAATTTTTTTATATATTGTAACAAAAGTCCGGGAACACTTTAAAAAATTTATTGTAGCCAAACGAATAGCATTACAAAACAAAGTACATCATTTCAAAGAGTAAAGTTGTAAGTTTTTTTTTCCTCATTGCAGATATTACGTGTAGTTCCATATTTCGTCGCTAGGTGGTGTCATAATCAAGATGGCGCTTTCTGTAGCTGGTCTTTGTCTTTAGAATATAACTTTTGCACTAACTGTAGTGTGTATGGTTTCACGTTTAATTCTTTTTCGCAAAACACGCCATACAGTCATTGTTGACATTTCCAACTCACGTGAAGCTCTGCGTATAGATTTTATCGGTCTCCTTGTGAAAGCTTCTCTCACTCGCTCAATGTCATTTTCACTCACACCTGGCCGACCACTTCTCTTCTTGACACACAAACACCCAGTTTTAACAAACTCTACATGCCAATTGTAGATTGCCTTCCTGGTTGGTGCTGCTTTCCTGTACTTCATCCTAAATTTTCGTTGCACATCCGTTGTACTCTTTGTTTTGTCAAATTCTAGCACGCAGAAAGCCTTCTCTGCCCCAGAAAGCGCCATTTTGATTATGGCACCACCTAGCGACGATATATGGAACTACACGTAACATCTGCAATGAGAAAAACAACTTTACTCCTTGAAATGATGTACTTTGTTACTTTGTAATGCTACTCGTTTGGCTACAATAATATTTTAAAGTGTTCCCGGACTTTTGTTACATGCTGTGTATATACATATATATATACACACACACATGCACTCCCTGCAGAGGCACAGTGGTTCGGTTCGGATCCCGCTTTAAACTGTAGGTCCAGTCCCGATTAGCGTTACTGTGCATAAAGTGGACTTAAACACCAACTCAATATATATATATTGATGAAGGAATTGGGAGCATAAAGGTAGAAACATTAATTTGCCTCAAACATCGCTCTGAAGCTCGCAAGTTGAACGCTCATTCACCCCACATTCCACCGGATGCAGAGCCGAGCAACAAGAATTTTCCACTCGGCTCTGCACAGTCAGCAAGGCAACGGCCCTCGCCAGCGGTGAGTGCACCTCCACTGTAAATTTCCATCTGCATCCAGGGATACCCCAGGTGCACAGTGGAGGTGCAAAGTCCACCAAGTTATGACTCAAATCCAATGTATTAAAACCCCTGGAGACGGTAAATCGGTCTCTCACTTCCCTCCAATATCACCACCAAACTGATCGACGAGAAGACGACGACGGCCTGCTGAGAGATCCCTACGTTACGAGGCGGCAACAAGCGAGAAGTCCATAAGCAGTCCGGATTAAGCCGGCCGAAGAATCTGCAGTTCATTTACAATCAAGTCGCCGAATTGCCTGCCGTCTCTTATCGCCACCTTCGATCTCTCCAGCGGGCACCTGTCACCGTGCAACCGTCGCCGACGTCAGAAGTCGAGGGCCAGACCTACAGCAAGGGGTGAGTAGCGTTCAACACCACAGGCTCTCAACAATCCTTCATCAGCTCCCTTAAGGGTAGAGGTGGTTAGCTAAGTCAAACGAAACCTATCGTATTTATCTGAGCTACGTCCCGGCGTGACTCGATCCAGTACCTTACCCCACGTCACGCTACAAAATATATATATATATATATATATATATATAGAGAGAGAGAGAGAGAGAGTGAGAGAGAGAGAGAGAGAGAAAGAGAGGAGAGAGAGAGAAAGCCCACAACAAAAGCACCAGCTCAAAGTTTTCTGTCGCCTTCTGACAGGGAGACAGTGCCCCAACATGCCCTATGGTGACGCCCTTTCCTTTTTTTACCACAACCCTAACCATCCCCACTTAATTACTGTTATTACATCAAGAAGCACCAGCAATCTCTTTTTCCTGCGTGACGCGCCACCGCGTTATACGAAGAAGGTAAAAAAAAAACCTTCGTGTTGACACACCCAAATCACTTCAAATCAAAGAATTCTCCAGAGAACGGCAACACCCATCCATTCAGTCTAGCCGACTCCGCTACAAAAGCCTGCGTGATCAACGATCCACCTATCTTAATTAATAAACATGGATTAAATGTTGGCAGAAAATAAAAGGACCATGAATGCCATGCTATAGCTCTTGTCTCGTCTAACGGCGGGCGCTCTAGATGCTGGGAAGTGAGGAGCGGGGAAGCGACCAATCCAGCGCGGTAGGAAACGCAGCAGCTTGTAGAACAAGGTGCGCGTAGTACTTCCTTTCGCGACATCGTAACTCTCGGCGCCACCGCGTTTGTTGGTCTGCTGTGTAATCCCCGCTCCCCACTTCCCTTGCCAGAACTAGGACCGGCCGCCCTAAAAGTGGAAAAGGCATTTAGCAGAATTGAATACTCACTGTGAACAGTTAGGGACGAAAGCAATGGTGATCGGAAAAAAGCAATGGTGATCGGAAGAAAAAAGAGGAAGGCACAAGCGAGTATCAGAGGCAAGAAAATCGAACAAGTAGACAGCTTTAAACCATAAACAGTAATATGAAATGCAGTCAAGAAATAAAAGTAAGAATAACAATGGGGAAGGAAGCCTTCAATAGATAGGAAAAATATTTTCTGTGGATCTATGAACAAAGAACTGAGGAAATGAATAATGAAATGCTTTGTATGGAGTGTAGCTGTACGTGCGGAAACATGGACACTGAGAACAAGTGAGAAGAAGCGACTGAAGCTCTGGAAATGTGGTTATGGATACGAATGGAACGGGGAAAATGGACATAAAAGTGAGAAATGAAACAGTGCTGGAAGAAATTTGGGGGGAAAAGATCAATGCTGGAGATAATCATGAAGAGAAAAATGAATTGGTTGGGCCAGTGGATGAGAAGAAATGTAATCTAAGGGATGCTGTTGAAGGAATGGTCGAGGGAAGAAGAAGATACCAAAATTAAGGGGTCTTACGCTGCTACAAAGCGCGTACAGCATGGAGGTTACAAGGAAAAACCTGCCCCTGGGCAGAAAAGAATGAATGAATGAATGCTTGAGGAGGTAATGACATGTAATGAATACAGTCGACAAATGAAGTGACTGAAAAAAAAATGATGCTTTTCGGTGCATAACGAAAATTGTTTCGTATTTACCTCTCCCGAATTTTGCTCCCGAATAATGTGGCGATAATGGAGGAAACCTCAGGGCTTTATAAACTATTCAACGCTTGCTGAGAACTCCACATCCACAGAGGCCGCAAAACCTCGCAGCGAGATAACCACCCTCTCTTGCCCTAGGGCTATGCGTGCGGGGAGAGCCTTGGCCAGAAGACCTGCAGAGAGCGTTCGCTTTTGAGGCTACGGGACAAGGATCCTGGTCTGATTTTGTGGCCCGGCAACGGTTGGGAATTAAATATGAAGTTCTTGTCTTATTTGTATAATTTGCGGGTATTTTATCGATGTTTTAAGATTACTGTCATGTTAGCGATATGTTACCACGGTGTGGATTCGTTATACTCACGGAGTGGCGGAGTGGTTAGCACAGCGTGCTAGTACGTCAGGGGGGCCGGGTTTGGATCACAGGTGTTCTTTGTGAGTGTTCCTTCATAAATTTCATCACATCATCACACATCCTCATCTTCACGATTATTCAAAAGTAGCAGAAAAGCGCGGTAAAACAAACAAATAAAGCAATCATTCATTCGTTTATCACACCACTAAAGGTCCTGGTTTCAAAGAGAGAGGAAGTTCACAGTTCTCTCTTCTTTCTACTCTCTTCTGTCTCTCTACCTTCTTTCATTTTCTCCTCCTTTATTTCTATCTCCTTTCATTTTCTCCTTCTCTCTCTCTCCTCTCCTTTTCAACTTCTTTTGTCTCTCCTTTCCGTTTCTCCTTCTTTCTCTCACTCCTTTCCTTTTCTCCTTCTTTATCTCTCTCTCCTTCCTACTCCTCTCCTTTTCTCATTCTCATTCTCTCCTTTCCTTTTCTTCTTCTTTCTCTCTCCTTTCGATTTCCTCTTCTTTCTCTCTCCTTTCCTTTTCTTCTTCTTTCTCTCTCCTTTCCTTTTCATCTTATTTCTCTCTACTTTCCTTTTCTTCTTCTTTCTCTTTCCTTTCCTTTTCTTCTTCTTTCTCTCTGCTTTCCTTTTCTTTTTCTTTCTCTCTGCTTTCCTTTTTTCTTCTTTCTCTCTCCTTTCCTTTTCTTCTTCTTTCTCTCTCCTTTCCTTTTCATCTTATTTCTCTCTCCTTTCCTTTTCTTCTTCTTTCTCTCTGCTTTCCTTTTCTTTTTCTTTCTCTCTGTTTTCCTTTTTTCTTCTTTCTCTCTCCTTTCCTTTTCTTCTTCTTTCTCTCTCTGTTACTTTTATCTTTCTTCCTCTTTCTCTAGAAAGAGAAATGGAAAAGGAAGAAATGAAGGGTGTGAGAAGAAGGAGAGAGCGAGAGATTGGAATCATCCATCCTCATCGCCGCGATAAGCTTAAGGAGGTAGAAATGTGACCTGAATTAAGAGAAGAGTAAAACAATAATATTTTCAACATATTTCAGAATGTACGAGTAAGTACCAAGAGAGACAGATTCAATGTTCCCTATTTTGACCCCCCCCCCCTTTTTCAAGTCTCCTTACATGAAAGAATGTTTTACAAAAATACAAGGGGGACATGAGGTTTGGGGCCCTTGCAAAGTTGTGTGCAAGGAGTTCCGTTGCATAAGTTTTTTAAAAATATAGCCTGCACAGAGTTAGTCGAAAATGGTCAAAATATGGAAACTAAAGAGTTAAAGCTTCGATTTTGAATTGCATAAAATACTTGTGTTATAGACCTCGAGATCTGCGTGTACCTTTGCTTTTGAAAATCCGCTAAAGCATACATATTTTATCCTGAACTGATCTGGGATGATAAAAAAGGTTAGTTCATGACGTCCTGGACCTATGAGGTTATGACGTCACACTTCAGTATATCGCTTTTCCTTCCATAACTAGATAGAATTTAACGTCTTGGGATAACAATATTACCTGATGTTTCCCAGACTGTCAAATATATAAATCCAGGTCTAGTAGAATGTAAACTTTCATAAAAGATCCAACTAAAGACGCAAATACAAGGATCTTCCAGAATTCACATTAATTGAACACCCACTCTTTCATCAACAGACCCATATGACGTGGATGGTGATTACTAGAGTGCCGTGTGTTCTTTATTGGTTCTAGCGTGCAACGCAGATGACAATATATGCACGACCAATTCGACGACATGTTGCTAGCCTCGCAGTGTGGGCACGATGATTTATAGCCGCCGAGAAATCATTAACTTCTGCAATATATTCAGCGTATGGTTTACGTGCCGTAAGCGAGAGACAGGACACTCTCGGACTAATTGAAATTTCCAAATTGGTTTCCAAACAAATTAATTTCTCAGATTCGTGCTTTTCCTGTAATCAAACAATATGTTCGTCTGAAGCTTATTGTTAAAGGTAGAGCTTTGTTTTTCAAGTTCAGATTGATGTTCGTTTCGTTGCGTGTTAAACTTATTTTGTCAAAGGGTGACTATCTGGTGATCTAAAAAGAAAGGGACCCATAACAGACGCCTTCTGACTTCTGCCAGGGTTGTTCAAGGTCAAGGAATTTTAAAAATAAATTCAATTCCGGTCCAGGAGAGAAAATGAGTAAGCGTAAATGAGTTCTGGACCGTAAATAATCTTTTTACATGTAAAGAATTTCAATTCGGTCCAGGAACCTTATTATATGATCAATTTAAATACGGTCCAGGAACCTTTTTTCCTGCTCAATATAAATACTGTCCAGGGACCTTTTTTTCGGACCAATTTAAATGCGGTCCAGGGACATGTTTTCCTGAATCACTTGTAGATACTGTCCAGGAACCTCATTTCCGGATCAATTTAAATTCGGTTCAGGAACCTTCTTTTTCAATGAAACAATACGCATCTTGGACCGAATTTAAATTGTGCGAAAAAAAAGTTTCAGTCCTACATCGCAACCCAATAGAACACATTAGAAATTATGCGTTCCTGGATCTTCAACAACCCTGCCAGAGAAAGTCAACTGGCCGCCCGTCAGTAAACAAGGAAACAGGCTAGATGTATGTCGAGTTACCTTATCTTTCTCTCTCTCCTTTCCTTTTTTTATTCTCTCTCTCTCATTTCTAACTCTTTTCTTTTTCTCCTTCTCATTCTCTCTTTTCCTTTTCTTCTTCTTTCTCTATCTCCTTTACTTTTCCTGTTCTTTATCTCTCCTTTACTTTTCTTCTTCTTTCTCTCTGCTTTCCTTTTTTTCTTCTTTCTCTCTACTTTCCTTTTCTCCTTCTCTCTCTCTCCTTTCCTTTTCTTCTTCTCTCTCTCTGCTTTCCTTTTTCGTCTTTATCTCTCCTATCATGCAAGAAGACGTTCCGAAGAAATGACTGTTTGGGTGTGAGGGGGGGCCTCAAAATAGGGAACATTGAATCTGCCTCTATTGGTACTTACCCGTACATTCTGAAATATGTTGAAAATATTATTGTTTTACTCTTCTCTTAATTCAGGTCACATTTCTACCTCTTTAGGCTTATCGCGGCGATGAGGATGGGTAATGAGGTAATGATATAAAACTTTATGGGTTACTCTTTACACTGATATAACCTCCTTGAATCTGAGTTTTATTAAACGTGATTTACGTGTGTCTGAAGTCAGGAAATAACCCTGTACTGTAGGTCTTGTCCAGCCTTACGGCGGGCGGCCTACATGCTGGTAAGGGAAGTGGGGAGCTAGGAAGAGACCAAGAAACGCTGCAGCCTGTAGAATGAGGTTCACATAGTACTTCTTCCCGCGAAGTCGTAACCTGTTGTCTGGTTGGTCTCCTGCGTATTCCCAGCTCTCCTTTCCAGCATGTAGGTCGCCCGCCGTAAGAGTAGACAAGAGCTATAATAGTTGGTTAGGACATCGAATGTGTAGTGAAGTAACAGGTCTGTCATAAGGACGATTCCCACTTCAAGCAAAGCAGACAAAACAGATAAAGATACATTCTTCGCCTTAAGCCATAAGATGTACTCTCTCGGAACTTAGTGTTATAATAAGTATAAGCACACTGTATTCCGGGAATCTCTGGAGCAGGGGACGAAAACAAGTGCTCTGCGCAAGTAGTGACTTCGGATGTCTTGACTAATGAATGTTTGAGAGAACAAATGAATGCATTAAAGGTAAATGCATCTAAAACTACCAGTTGCTTGCAGCAGCGCATACTGGTACACACATACACTTGCTTCTCTAAAAATAATCTATGGTAAGTTATTATGGTGAGTACGTTAGGCATTTAGGTATAATAACTCTCTCTAAATAATCGATGAAAAGATTTATGTTTCGTAGGTTACGGTTATGCTTAGTAGGTGTGTCTAAAAATAACCATAGGTAAGTTATTATAGTATACAGATAACGCATTTGGATTTAGTAGGTCCCTCTATGAACGACAAAAATAAATTTTCAACTCTCAGTTTCCTGTGTTTAACGTTGCTCTGGCAATCATTTACGCTACCAACAGTGAACTAAGTAACACGAATAAAGTAAAAATAAATGCAAAAATTTGGAAAACATTCTGATGCAAATGCACATTTCTTCAGTTTTATGGCTCCATTACGAAGGTTCTCAGTGGTCAAGTTTTTAAACAAGATATTACACCAAGCGATATCCAGAAGGACTCATTCCGCATAATTACCCTACAACTCTTACTCCCGTTTTGTGAAGCCCTTTATCTGAACATATTCCCTTTAATGAATTTCCGCAGTCTAACTTCAAATGAGAGCACACAACATTGTGCCATTTTCAAATTTTTAATTTACTAAAAACTTAAACGTGCAAACTAGTATAAGATAACCGTCTTACCAGTCTTTAAAAGTCAAATTGTTACATAGTATTAGACGTACTTATTACCATTCTTTACAATTGAACTTGTTACCTACGATAATTTGATTTGATTTGATTTGATTTAGTTTATTTTACTTCGCGTTTTGTGCCTCTTGGCTAATTTGCAAAGATGGGGATGAGTGATGAAATGATGAAATTGGTGAATGGACATTCACAAACAACCAAGCCCGACCGGGATTCGAACCCGGGGTTACCTACGATAAGCTGTACTTATTACCATTCATTACAATCGAACATGTTATCTAGGATACACTGTACTTATTACCATTATTTACAATTGAACTTGTTACCTAGGATAAGCTGTACTTATTACCATTATTTGAAATTGAACTTGTTACCTAGAATAAGGTGTACTAATTATCATTCTTTACAATTCAACTTGTTACCTAGGATAAGCTATACTTATTACCATTCTTTACAATTGAATTTGTTACCTAGGATATGCTGTACTTATTGCCACTTTTTACAATTGAACTTGTTACCTAGGATAAGCTGTACTTATTACTATTCTCTACAACTGAACTTGTTACATAGGATATGCTGTACTTATTACCACTCTTTACAATTGAACTTGTTACCTAGGATATGCTGTACTTATTACCATTCTTTACAATTGAACATGTTACCTAGGATATTCTGTACATATTACCATTCTTTACAATTGAACTTGTTACCTAGGATAAGCTGTACTTATTACCATTCTTTACAATTGAACTTGTTACCTAGGATATGCTGTACTTATTACCATTCTTTACAATTGAACATGTTACCTAGGATATTCTGTACATATTACCATTCTTTACAATTGAACTTGTTACCTAGGATAAGCTGTACTTATTACCATTCTTTACAATTGAACTTGTTACCTAGGATATGCTGTACTTATTACCATTCTTTACAATTGAACTTGTTACCTAGGATATGCTGTACTTATTACCATTCTTTACAATTGAACTTGTTACCTAGGATATGCTGTACTTATTACCATTCTTTACAATTGAACTTGTTACCTAGGATATTCTGTACTTATTACCATTCTTTACAATTGAACATGTTACCTAGGATATTCTGTACATATTACCATTCTTTACAATTGAACTAGTTACCTAGGATAAGCTGTACTTATTACCATTCTTTACAATTGAACTTGTTACCTAGGATAAGCTGTACTTATTACCATTCTTTACAATTGAACTTGTTACATAGGATAAGCTGTACTTATTACCATTATTTACAATTGAACATATTACCTAGGATATGCTGTACTTATTACCATACTTTACAATTGAACATATTACCTAGGATAAGCTGTACTTATTACCATTTCTCACAATTGAACTTATTACTAAGTACTTACCTATAAGATGATTCTCTTGGTGTTAATAGTTCAGCGATGTTGTTTGATCTTGCATATACGAGCACTCACCACCGCAATATTGAAGTTCAAGCTTAGGTACCTACTTAAAGAATATTGTTTCTTTGTTAATTGTTGTGGTATATGAAAGCATACATAAAATATTAAAAAAGCTAAAACGAGCAAATGATTTTGCGAACTTGCAAGCCCAATATTACACTTTCGATTTTTGTTGCAGTTTCTCCTTTTTCAATCTTTGTAGTAATCACGACGATGAAAATGAACTGATGATATAAGTGATGGGATAAACACAACCTATGCCTTTCTCATTGTTCGAATCTTAGACCATAGGATTCGTAGCACGTTACTGTGACTGCTTCACGAGGTTTACATAGTATATTAAAGTATAATCTGTAAATATATTGTTAATATATTTATATGAATATTACCAGCCATATAACATTTGAAAGTAAAAGCAAAACTGCGAAAGTAACTAAGGTCCGTTTTCTACATATAAATCTTTAAACCTTTGCAATTAAACCGTTACTGTTTATCTGCACAGAATGCTCAATAAATAATTCTGATATTATTCTTTCTAATGTTGAAATGCTGCTTTACAACAGTTTAGGAGATTGTCAAGAGATGGCACTTCAGTCAACCAAATTGTTGAGTACATATCGTAAGTGTTTTAATCAACGTATAGACATTTAAATATGTTTGAAATCATCTCTTAATATCAGCAGTAAACATTATCCACCACTGATTATTATCAAATGGACACTTATCTTAAATTAATGCACATACAAATATTTCATCTCTCACAACTTCAGTTTTGATAATTTTTCAAAGTACACATACTACAGATAGTATACTCTAAAATTTATTGTCAGAAGAATGTGTTAAAAACACTTTCAAATTCGGCAAATTGATATAAATGAAATTGCATTGTAACACAAGTCCTAAATAAATATGGGAAGACAATAGTTTGCACTAAAATATTAATTTTTCAAAGTGGAAAATTATCCCTGAAAAATATGAAATTATACCGTCATTTTGTGTTGTCGTCAGATTTATCCACACTGATAATATCATATTGGTAAAGCTACTTCAAAAGTTTAACAATATGTAGAAGTTATATAGATACCAACGCTTAACGATTTTTTTTCTTATTTTTAAGTATCTTTTCTGTCGATGTGATCGTGTCGATGAGGATGAAATTGATGAAGGTTGACTGATTGAATGCTTTAGTTGTTAAGTCCATTTTATGCACAGAAGGCTAATAGGGACTGGACACACAGGTTAAAGTGAAATCCCAACCACTATGTGCCTCCAGTGGGTATCGAACCCGTACCCTAGATTACAAGGCAACGACGATACCAGTGCGTCATCTGGGAGGCCATGTATTTAGTAATAAGTTCAATTGTGAGAAATTGTAATAGGTACCGCCTATTTTAGGTAACAAGTTCAATTTTAAAGAATGGTAATAAGTACAGTGTATCCTAGATAACATGTTCAATTGTAAAGAATGGTAATAAGTACAGCTTATCCTAGGTAACAAGTTCAATTGTAAAGAATGGTAATAAGTAAAGTAAATCCTAGATAACATGTTAAATTGTAAAGAATTGTAATACGTACAACTCAATCTAGGTAACAAGTTCAATTGTAAATAATGGTAATAAGTACAGTGTATCCTAGATAACATGTTCAATTATAAAGAATGGTAATAAGTACAGCTTATCCTAGGTAACAAGTTCAATTGTAAAGAATGGTAATAAGTACAGCTTATCCTAGGTAACAAGTTCAATTGTAAAGAATGGTAATAAGTAAAGTATATCCTAGATAACATGTTAAATTGTAAAGAATTGTAATACGTACAACTGAATCTAGGTAACAAGTTCAATTGTAAATAATGGTAATAAGTACAGTGTATCCTAGATAACATGTTAAATTGTAAAGAATGGTAATAAATACAGCTTATCTTAGGTAACATGTTAAATAGTAAAAAATGTTAATAAGCACAACGCAATCTAGGTAACAAGTTAAATTGTAAAGAATGGTAATAAGTACAGCTTATCCTAGGTAACAAGTTCAATTGTAAAGAATGGTAATAAGTACAGTGTATCCTAGATAACATGTTAAATTGTAAAGAATTGTAATACGTACAACTGAATCTAGGTAACAAGTTCAATTGTAAATAATGGTAATAAGTACAGTGTATCCTAGATAACATGTTAAATTGTAAAGAATACTAATAAATACAGCTTATCCTAGGTAACAAGTTAAATTGTAAAAAATGTTAATAAGAACAACGCAATCTAGGTAACAAGTTAAATTGTAAAGAATGGTAATAAGTACAGCTTATCCTAGGTAACAAGTTCAATTGTAAATAATGGTATTAAGTACAGTGTTTTTTAGATACATGTTCAATTGTAAAGAATGGTAATAAGTGCAGCTTATCCTAGGTCGATGATAATGAAATTGATGAAATGATACGCATATATAGATAGACACACTCATCTCCAAGCGGCGACTCGAACCCGGAACTATTGTTGGAAAATTACCAGTGAATTAATATCCTTTACCATTGTGACGACAGGGATTCTGACTTCGAATCCCGATCCGGGCATGGGTGTTCCGTGTCAGTGTCCCTTCATCAATTTCATCATATCATCCTCGTCTTTCCGATTAGCCAAAAGTGGCAGAAAATCGTAGCAAAATAAACCACATCAATAATTCCTTTACCATTAATGTTTTACTGGAATAAATATCCTTATCCTTGGAAAGTATGATATACGATATACGTGTGTACAAAACTGGTTGCATAGCTATTAGGTTTCAAGTGTGTATTTTAGAGAAATGATGAAAGGTGATGACTTTTTTACGCCGACTGTATAATGCAATGTATCGCAGTGTTGCCAGCATTATCTAATTATCTTGTTGGATAGATACGTGAAGCATTTTTTGAAGTGAGTGAACCATCGCAGCTCAAAATGCGCGAAACGCTGCTGATATCGCGCCCACTTAGGTCGTAGATCGAAATTCCACACTTGCGGTTCACCTTTCATCACGTAGGACCGCTATTCCCCACATCTTCCGTCATTAGGCGAACTTCTGGGCTCGGCGTTGATGCTGAGAGAGAGAGAGAGAGAGAGAGAGAGAGAGAGAGAGAGAGAGAGGAGGGAAGAGTGGAAGATAAAACGTGTCAGCGTTGACTCGCATGCGCACTTCTTCCACACCGACTAATTCAATGTTGCAGCAGTGTGTCCATCTTCATCGGAAATATCCAGTGAAGAAATTCTCTGCGTGTTATGGCGCATGGATGTAACAGACGACTAAGTCTTATGAGAGGTTAACTCCTTTGGAATCAGTGATATGCCGTACACTATACGTTTACGTCTACATGCGTTGTATACACGTAATCTACGCTTAGATTACATTTGGTTGTAGTTTACATAGACTACGTAGACAATCTAAAGTACATTAAAAATAATTTTGAAGGCTTTCATGAAAGGAAAGTAACATTTTCAACTATATTTGTTCCTAACGAACTGACAAGAATCCAATTTCTCTCTTCTCTTCTACCAACTTCGAAAGAAAATAAATCGTATGCAAAAGAGACTACAGATGGCAGTCGTGCAGCAAAAGTAACCCTTTCCCAGAAAACACTAAAATATTACCAATGTTAGGCTTTTTTCCTAAGTGAGAAATTGTTCGAAAATGAAATGAAGAGTATGAAAGGTTTTTCTCACACTTTAGCAACTGATACGCAGTATAATTTTGTTTCACTTCTACAGCGTCCCTTGCTAAGTTTACACCTTTCGTCATGTTGTTTACATAGATTACGTTATCTACGTGTATAAAGTAGTCTACGTGTAGAATGTAGACTATCGTTGTTTACACTTAGACGCACATCACTGGTTGGAATTAAAGGGGGAAAGGGATACGTTCTGTAGCTTGGTTACGTAGCTTGGTGTTTCGTGGGTTGCATATCTTCAGGATGAATTACAGCTTTTTGTAGGGTTCTTATAAAAGGTGGAGAACCACTGAAAAGACCCCGCCTCCACCCGTATTCTTACAGAGTAATGCACGTAGGTCCTGGTACCTGGTACCAGGATGTATGTTCCATTGATTGGCCGTTCCCTCGTTATTTCCTAGATATGCTGTGCACATTATCAATCATTAATTTACATTATACGTACCATAAACTACCCAGTTACAATTTTACATTACTATTGGTATGCTTAGTTACTCTACTGTGTTCTGGAAGCCAGAACAAAATCAT
The DNA here is from genome assembly GCF_977018435.1 of Lepisma saccharinum. Classification (NCBI taxonomy): domain Eukaryota; kingdom Metazoa; phylum Arthropoda; class Insecta; order Zygentoma; family Lepismatidae; genus Lepisma; species Lepisma saccharinum. Next base: position 27,512,751 of record NC_139252.1, on the reverse strand, counting down.
TTTACAATTTAATGAAATCATATTGTAATTTATACATATTATGTTAACGTTATGTGCCGACTTCCGTGACGGAGTTGTTAGTACAACGGTACGACGTCAGAAGTCCCTGGTTCGAATCCCTTTGTGAGTGTTCCTTCACCAATTTCATCTTATCACCACCCCTATTTGCGATTAGCCCAAGCTGGCAGAAAAGCGAGGTAACAAGTCAATCAATTAATCAATTATAGGTTATATAATTACGTGTATAATATGAAATTTCTAGTTTGCTTATTTTTTTATACTTTACATTACAGTAAAGTTAGTACTCTAAACCGTTAAATAATATGAAATATTATTCTGTATTTTATTAAATGGATTTAAGATAATGATATTAGAATGTGTATAATTCAGTGGCGGCGATTAGGGGGGCGGGGGGAAATTGCTCCACTTTTTGCCACTTTTCCCCCGTACTATGCTAAACCTTATCTACGAGGGAAAGTAAACTGTCCTTGCCCCCCAGTTTTGGAAACCAATCCCCTCCACTGTGTATAATATTAGAAATTAAATACAAAAAGAAAGTTATTGGGCAAAACTAATTATTAGATATATCATAATATTTAAATACATCATGGTTAAACAAAGTTATGACTAGTGTTGCTCACGGGATGGGACATGTCCCGTCTCGCCTCGTGTCTCGTCTCGAAAACGAGACGAGACACGAGACGGGACAAACCTTTTGAAATTCGAGACGGGACGAGACAGAATGCCTGTCTCGTCTCGTTTTCGAGACGAGACACGAGACGGAACGGGACGGCTTTTGAAAAGTCTCGTCTCGTCTCGAATGTCTCGAAAAAATAAAAGCAAAATATTTAATCAGTTGCAAATACTTGTTTGCTTGGAATAAAGTATTTAAATTAGAAACGTTGATAAGCGTGTATTAAGTCAAAAGAAAACTATTCTAGAGAGAGTAATGAATGAACTGAATACCTAAACTTATTTTCAATACTCTTTCGAAACACAGCAAGTCTACCAATTTTTTTAAAAAAAATATTCCAGATTAATAATTTTATGTTACGATGGCATTCCAGATACTAAAACAATTCTGAATAACATCAAGTAAACGGGCAGGTAGAGAAGGTGGAAGGAGGGGCCAAAACATCGTGGAGCATCTGAGTCCGAGATTTATCTTGTAAACATAGTCTCAGCTCTACAAGTTGGAAAGATAAACGGACCGACGGATGGTTTTTTTTTTATTATTATTTGTTAATTTTTACATCAAAGGTTGTACAGAAGTGAATGTTTCTAGGAAGTAGGAAAAACATTGTATAAGTATTTATTGCTCATCTCGTGTGCGAGCCATAGGCTGTGCGCACTACATCTATTCTTATTACATAACTATGATTCCCTACAGACTACACTATCCGTTACATTCCGTATAGATGTTAACATAGCAGTTCTGGTAAATTAACACTTATTACTCTTCCTTATCCCGTCTCTTTACAGCACTTCTTTTCCCCCTAAATGTTTGTAAATACACCCCCACTCTTTCCAATAGTTCCATGCTCCTTTGCACTACAATTGATTCGAACACTCTCTCAAAGTTTATGTTGTGTAGCTTCTCCTCCTGCAGAACGCGCGTCCTGACATAAGAATAAATGTTCTGGCCTATCATAACCATTGCGTAATACGCATTTATATCTCCCTTCCTCGTTTCTTATTGTCTTGTGTCTCCATCCCCCCTCCTCATCATCCATATCAACCACTTTCTTGCCACCATGCTCACCTTCTTGATGTATGCTACTTGTCCCCATTCCCGGAACTCCCCTTCTTTGGAGTTGGAGCGATCTCTTAGTTTCACATTCCGCTATTATTTCCTGCCTATCTATATCCTCTAATCTTTGTTTCACTAATTGCAATGTCCCCTGGTCGACGTGTTCCCCCTCCCAGATCCATCCCAGTCCAATTTCGTATAGTTTACCTCTGATCTCTTTCGCCCATGTTCCCATGTCCTCCCCTTGTACCTGTTGCATCAGCGCTTGCCCTTTTACCGAGTTCTCCCTTCTCGACATTAAAGTCGTCCAGTATTTAACCCTTCTCAACATACCCCACGTTTTCTCCCTTACCAATCTAAGTTCCCGTAGTACGCCGTAGTTTGCAGTGCCCATGCTGATATGCAAAGCCCTCTTGTAAAATGTGCATTGGATTCTGTTTAGTACATGGGCCCCCCTTTGCTCCCCATATCTCCCTCCCGTACCCTATTGACAATATTAATAATGTATTATACAGTTTTTCCACAAAATATATATCGTATTTCTCCAATTTCCATACTGGCCGCATTATTTCATTCCTTATTACCCCAGTCTTTCCTTGTACCGTTTCCATATGTCTTGTCCATGTCCCTGCCATAATGAGAACTAGTCCCAAGTATTTTATTATTTTTACCCTTTCTAATTCTTGCTTTCTGAAAGTCCACCTTTCGTCTTTTCCATATACATATCCGTTTTTGAACACCATAAATTTTGTTTTTGTGAGATTTACTTGCAGTTTGGATTCTCTGCTGTATTTTTCCAACCCGTCCAGAGCCCTTTGTAGGCCGGCATTTGTCTCCGAGATCAGAACCATGTCATCTGCAAACAGGAGCGCCGGTACCCTTGTCGTCCCGACCTTGGGGGTGTCTGCTTGTTCGCTTTCTATATACGCCACTATATAATATATAGAGAGAGTGAAGAGCAGGGGTGACAGAACACATCCTTGCTTTACCTCCGCTTCCGATTTTCGTTTATCTGTCACGGTATCCACTTGACACCGTACACAGAATTCTACCTTCGAGTATTGTAGCAAACATGGCAGTACAAATTGATGAGGAGTTGTTGGGAAAGTTATTAGGGAGTCCAAGATATTAGCAAGACCAAGAGAAGGAGATAATTAGGGACAAATAATCTTGCATTATCCCACTCCGAGCAGCTGAGAGTTAAAGAGGAGGAGAAAATACGGGAAATTTGGAGAGAACTAATTTGGTGATTTTAGTGTTTACAGGGAACCATGACAAGATTTTAACACATGATTATTTGCACGGGTTGCGAAATTATTAGAATGTTATGGAAATTTCGGAAATGTCTTTGTTGAGAAAATTCTTGTTGTTTCCCTCAGGCATTCCACAGGTGGTTGGATTCGATTATTTTACGTCCGTTTAAATATTATTTCCAATGCTTTTATTTTTATTCGAGGAGAATACTATTCCTTGGATTGTAATAACGAAATACTGAGGTTGAAATACAATGGAATAGATTTCAAGTGAAGGAAGATAACTAAGTTCTGTATAACTGTCGTAGGAGGAAACTTTGTTCTATGAGGGGACTCCCGATGGTACAGTGATAGCGTCGTCGCCTTGTAATCAAGGGGTCCCGGGTATGATACCCGGTGAAGGCACATAGTGATTTGGATCCCACTTTAAACTGTGGGTCCAGTCCCGATTAGCCTTTCTGTAAATCAGATGAACGAATGTTGTATCTGTTCTTTTTATTCTGTGAATTTAGCCAAGTTTTTGAGCAAAATACATGTAGTATCTACTGTCTACATTTTCACTCGTTACCAAACAAATTTCACAAAGTAGTTTTTTATCAAACTTCAGAGGGAAGCTGACAGCAATGACAGGAAGGGGGGCGGGAGCTCAGTGCACCCCCTTCCTGGTTACGGCCAGGGTGTATTCCGAGACTACTTTTCGCCGCTCACCACTGACAGAGGTTTCGCTTTGAACAATGGACACCGTTGCTTCAGGGGCGAGGTTGACCTGCAGTAGCGGGTAAGTGCCATAAATCCAGACCTAGGAGAAGGTTGATGCACGGGAGGGGCAATAAAAATTCTGTAATTTCCTTCGCTTGCCGACAGGAAGTTTTGCAGGAACAATAATACGAGGGACACTTAGGATTCTATTCAGCTGCTAGGAAAAGCTGAGAGAAAAGGAAAACGGCAGACTTTGAATGAGAGAAGGACAGTGAACCCCTTGTAAGATAAACAAGTCCTTTGTATTATTGGCCGACACGCAAGCTTCCATTTCGAAGCTGAGGTTATAAGCAGTGACGACGCCAAGGGGGGGCAGGTGGCGCCCCAAGTCAGACATTTCGCCCCCTCCCCCGTGCCCCCAACTGAAGATAATTAAATATCGAATAATAAGAGAGTTCATTTATAAGAGCAAGACGATTTTCACCTTTTCAAAGTGGTGTATTCTGCATGATATCACTTTCCTGCTTATAATACCAACTTGACTAAATTTGTTTTAGTATATATTCGAATGTGTGTGTGCGACTTTAATTCAATATTCCAGTGCTGATCTGGGCATAGGTGATTTCTCATTCATTTACGTCATTCATTTTGAGGACCACAAAACTTCATCTGTAGTACGGGCAGATTATTCTAATCGTGGGTCGTTAGTGACAAAGCTAATTAGTAATATACATTCAAAGTTGATTCAAGATTTGGCTGGTTGTTGATTTGGTGTTTTAAGTCCACTTTATGCACAGCATGGCTAATCGGGACTGGACCTACAGTTTAAAGTGCCTAACTGGGTATCGAACCCGGGACCAAAGGTGATCGGAGAAAAAGCGACACTACATGTCAGTTGTTGTGGATTCGCGGTTTTTTTACTATTCAGGGACTTGAATTTCGAGATGATGAGCCTGAGGCAAACCTTAACAAAGGGAAAATCTTCGATACTCTTCAAGTTAATTTCAAAATGACGGAAATGTATTGAACTTGAACCTTAAAATGCAAATTCCACTTGAAATTCGATTCAAAACACATCGCAGGCAGGTTCGCTCTTTCTCGTACATATCAAAGTCGAATAACTTCTTCCCACGAACTCCATAGGTGCCTGTAATTGTGTAGCACAGACATACGTTGGAGTGGTAGAGTAAGAGTAAGTAATGCCAGGGTCAGAATATTTCTTTTTCAGATTTTTTTTATCCTGTGATAACATTTCCCTGAAATGTAAAACACAAATTTTGTCCAAAACTCTTCTGCGTTACGAACATGGCACTGAAACACTCCACTTAATGGATTTCTTTGAAATCCTAGGAAAATATAAATTGGCATTTCACAAGGTTCACACTCTAGTTGGATTCTCTGTAACAATTCCAGTTTACATATCAGCGTGTGAATGTGAAAGAACCTTTTCGTCCTTAAAATCTTTGAAAAGGCTTGCTCGAAACAGGATGCTGGATGCAAACTGCCTCATATGGCTGTCCTTGATTTTGAGAAGAAATGTCAAGTCCTGGACGTACCAAAGGTGGGCAATGTGTTCTCCAAAGCACATAGAGCAGAATTCTCCTACAGGAGAATTGCACTTTACTAAGTGACTTTCATAGTTTCTAATACTTAAGAAGATTAATTTCTTCCAACGTCACGATCATTTTCAAGAAAATTAAACTCTTCGAAGCACATTTTTTCGTTATTTATATTATTATCTTATAACTTGAATATTTATATCAGTAGTTTCATCTCATGAAAGACGATGAATTATAAAATTATGAATGTCTTCCAATACTGAAATAGGCCACTCGAGACAACGCAGCTTACGAATAAAAAAGAATTAATGCCTTTATTAAATAGAATCATATGGAATAAACTCGTAAATTTAGGCAGTAAACGTCCACTCTAAACAAGGGACAAACACAAAACATCATACATGCATATAATAATAATAATAATAATAATAATAATTAATATAACTATTATTATATATGTATATATATGTTATATATGTTATATATGTAGTGTTTACGGGCGTTGTGACTGCCTCCCAACAATATTTTGTTGCCCCCTTCCGCCCCCCACCCCCTCCGTCACATTTCCCTGTCGCCGTCACTGGTTGGAAGTAAATTTATTAGGACGAGTAAAGTAACATTAGCTGTTGACAGTGTTGCACCAAAGGACATGATATGTGCTACTGTTTGTATAAATGATAGGAAATTTAAGCATAAATTTATAATTGTTGAGACTTTAGAGTTGTTTCCGACATTTGATCGTAGGAAGAGGTTTTCTGAGACAGAGTGGGATTATTTTACACATACATGAGAAAGGGTGGTTGTATCTTGCACGTTTGTTTAAAAGTTCAGATAAAACTAGAATTTTGCCTTACTCTTATGAAAAGAAATAACGCAGTACAGGGAAAGAATAACTATTCACATTTCTCGCACCTGGTGGAATGCAACACACATGCAAAAGAGTATTGCAGGAAGTCTGTGAACAAGGATGAAGAGGGATATGTGAAATTTGACTTACCTGCGGGTGAATTAGTGGATTCTAATATTCTTAACGTTGATATTGTATTGGTCTAGGGGAAAACATTTCAAAAGGATAGACAGTTGTTTGGAAGCGAGAAAAAACACAAGGTAGATTTCATAAGATACCTAGCAATCAGTAACCAAGAAACTGCATTTTTAATATTAATGTCCTCATGACTAACGAACCTTATTTATTCTCACCACGCAATGGGTAAAATATTTGGAGCATTATCCCACTTTCCGGAAAAATATTGTGTTTCTGCTATGTACTTTTGACTTTTGTTGGCATGATATCCCGGATCACTTTTACGAGACGAGACGAGACAAAACGAGACGGGACGAGACGAGACGGGACAGAACCCTTCGAGACGGGACACGAGACGGGACAAATGAATATTTTCGAGACGAGACACGAGACGAGACAGCATTTTCACGAGACGGGACGAGACAGACCAAAGTCTCGTCTCGTCTCGTCTCGTGGGCAACACTAGTTATGACCAATTATTTAAATAAACAATAAATTACAAATCCCATTATTGCATATGGAAAATGAGTTAAACAACACAAAAGTTACTTGGAAAAGAATAACGGTTAGATTGGTTTGTTTCAGTTTGGTTTCAAGTTCATTTGGGATTCGAATCACTATGTGCCTCTAGAGGGTAATACAGGGTGGCCCAACAAAATGGTTATCGAATAATTTTCGTTATCTTATGTTTCGGTTACCTTTTTTGGGTCACCCTGTAATATTTAGAATTACAAAATGTGAATAATTATAATTACAAGTATGATTTCTAGTTTTAGTTCTCAAGGTGAAATGAGAAAAGGAGTTATAGATTGGCAGAGTTTTAAGGGATGAGTAGTAAAACAGAGCGAAAGAAACAGATATGAGGTGATAGCAACGCAACTAGTATGCAGTAATATGCTAGCGAAGAAATACAAGGTTCAATAACTGTACTACAGGAATGGCCATCGATAGGTTTATTATTTCCCTGCATTCATTGCCTCCTGGGATGATTCGGAAATGAAAAAGTTAGGAAGTGAGATTATTCAAGTTTTCCTTATCTAGAAGTATTCATCACAGACAAAAATGATGAGATTTTAGAAGTAAGATTACAAATAGCCAATAAAGCATATTTCTCATTACTACCATTGATGAGTAGACCATAGAGTCAATGGTACTTTGTATAAAACCCTAATTAGCTGCATGATTATATACGGGAGTGAAACATGGACATTTAATCAAAGCGCAGCTGAAATGATGGACTTGTTTGAACGGAAAGTACTGAGGAAAATATTTGGGCCAACAAAAGCGCAAGATATGTGGAGAAAAAGAACCAGTCAGGAATTACTTGAATTTACAAAGATGTACCCATCTCAGCTTATATAAAAGCTAAAAGATTAGAGTGGGCAGGACACGTAACCAGGATGAATGAGAGCCGAATCCTCAAGAAGGTGATACAAGGTAGTTTTGGAGGCAAACGATCAGTGGGGAGACCCAGAAACAGATGGAAGAAGCGGTCAGAAAAGTCGCAGTACAACTGCTGAGAACTGGGGACTGGAAGAGAGCAGCCTTGGATAGAGGCCATGGACCGAATACGGACCGGAGCGAAATACAAGAAGAAGAAGAAGAAGAAGAAGAAGAAGAAGAAGACTATTTATTTGTAGAATAACAGATCTTTAAGGTTTATTCTCCTGCCACGACTCCGCCGTATGCAATCCTTGTGGGCTGTTATGTAGTGTTTCCCTTCCGATACACTTTCAGGGGGTTGTGCAAGTATGGTTCCTGATGTTCATGGTCTTTTAAATCTTATTCCTGTTCTAATTATGGGCGCTTCAACAATTAGGCTATCTGCACCCTCTACAATATACGTATCCCAGTCCTTTATCATAAGCAAAATGAACACATGTCCCTGAGCAATAAAATCTTCTTACCTACACTCTGTCCCGCTTATCTCTGGAGCAAGGGACCGGAAACAAGTCGCTGAGCAAGTAGAGAACGCTAGAACGGCTCCACCAATGAACACGCTAGAGTGAACGAAATTGTGTGGAGGGGGGAGCTACTAAAGTTAACAGCCTTCGCAGCAGCGTGTACTGCTTCGCTCTGCCCACTCGATTTTTCCCCTTTTCTGTCATTTTGCGCGGCCTTGCTACACAGATTACGGGACTAATTAAAAGCCGAGGCTGCAAAGGGGCACTCAGCACACATACGGACAAAACGAGGCTAACAAACACAGCTCTACAGAAGATTATACTGACTGTAGGCCTAGGCGCCTGACCCTCGTTAGCCTGCAACATTGCAGTTACTGTTATGTATTACGTGGAAGTGAGATTTCCTTTTGGGGTCTCCTCGAGGAATATCACACCGTTATATCCTATTGTTGTGGTCTTATTTTATTTGTGGACCTCAGCCCTCGTGGCGGAGTGGTTAGTACATCGCGGGGTCCCGGGTTCGAATCCCGGCCTGAACATGGATGTTTGTGAGTGTCCATTCATCAATTTCATCATATCACTCATCCCCATTAGCCAAAAGTGGCACAAAAAGTAAAGTAAAATAATGCAATTTAATCATTTCTGGGCCTCCTCGACGTGGTAACGTCGTAGCTTTGTAATCAGGGTGTCCCCGGGTTCGATACCCGGTGGAGTCCCACGGCAAAGTGGTTCGGATCCCACTTTAAACTGTGGGTCCAGTCCCGATTAGCCTTCCTGGCATTAAGTGGACTTAAAGCAACAATTCAATCAATCAACAACCGAAACAATCAACCATCCAATCAATCAGTCAACCAACAAATAATCAATCAATCGATGATTGTATTTTGTAGATTGTTTAGATAGTGTAGTTTATTGTGGGGATTGCAATCGCCTCTTAGTTACTCTTTCGAAATTTGTTCATTTCTTCTTCTTCGGATATTAGATTTGCTAAGATATTTAAAGTTTCCGAATGTTCCGGTCCTATTATCCGGTATTGTGTGGGAGTTTATTTCTAAGTCTGATTATTTCCTGAGACACACGTAAGACCAGGAATACGCTCGATGCTCTGGTGTCTCTTCAATATCCACATAATCTATGCAGTCTTGTTGTTCTCCCTGGTTGATTCTGGCAAGATATGTGCAGTGTGGCTGTATAAGTCAGAAGTTTTCCATCCCCAGGCGCCCGGTAATATCAGGAAGGAAGCTCGAGGCCTTCTGTCCTGCTCGCCTCCTTCAATTCACGTTGATTTTCTCGTATACTTGTAACTAGACGTCAAACACAAAATATTTTTTAAGGAATTTCGTTTTGGTTAAATACTTCTACACACTGTCAAGTTTGTACCGCAGCACGGTGTACACGATACTTCAACTTGACGTCCACTGAGACGCAGGGAAACCCGGCATAGAAAGCAACAGACGCATTTCCGACGTTTACAATTGAACTTGTTACCTAGGATATGCTGTACTTATTACCACTCTTTACAATTGAAATTTTTACCTAGGATATGCTGTACTTATTACCATTCTTTACAATTGAACTTGTTACCTAGGATAAGCTGTACTTATTACCACTCTTTACAATTTAACTTGTTACCTAGGATATGCTGTACTTATTACCATTCTTTACAATTGAACTTGTTACCTAGGATAAGCTGTACTTATTACCATTCTTTACAATTGAACTTGTTACCTAGGATAAGCTGTACTTATTACCACTCTTTACAATTGAACTCTTTACCTAGGATATGGTGTACTTATTACCATTCTTTACAATTGAACTTTTTACCTAGGATAAGCTGTACTTATTACCACTCTTTACAATTGAACTTGTTACCTAGGATAAGCTGTACTTATTACCACCCTTTACAATTGAACTTTTTACCTAGGATATGCTGTACTTATTACCATTCTTTACAATTGAACTTGTTACCTAGGATAAGCTGTACTTATTACCATTCTTTACAATTGAACTTTTTACCTAGGATAAACTGTACTTATTACCACTCTTTACAATTGAACTTGTTACCTAGGAAAAGCTGTACTTATTACCACTCTTTACAATTGAACTTTTTACCTAGGATACGCTGTACTTATTACCATTCTTTACAATTAAACTTGTTGCCTAGGATAAGCTGTACTTAATACCATTCTTTACAATCGAACGCGTTTCCAGCATCTCAGTGGGCGATAATCTTCAAGATAACTTGCAGACTTCTGGCACGAAAAGTACCGATTCGGTTCCGCCGGGTGTTAATGCCAGTGAATATCGTCTGCGTACAATCTCGTTTCGCTGTAGTGGGCGTTCCACCATTTGATTTCAACGACGGAGACAACAGAAGATCTGTTGCTTTCTGTTGCTTATCAAGCTTTACACACTATATACCTACTCCAGTGGCGTATACTGAGTCTAAGACGTGGGCTATGTCACTATGACACCTGGTCCTAGGCTATGGAGGAAGGGAGAAGGCTAGACTCGTCAAGGAAACCACGTTGCCATCCCAACGGTAGTCGGGTTGCAAACTTATAAAAATTCAGGTTGCCAACCCCTAAGAATTCAGGTTGCGAACTCCTAAGAATTCAGGTTGCCAACTCCTAAGAATTCAGGTTGCCAACTCCTAATAATTCAAGTTGCTAACTCCTAAGAATCCAGGTTGCCAACCCCTAAGAATCCAGGTTGCCAACCCCTGAGAATTCTGGTTGCCAACTTCAGAATCGCCATAATCTTCCTTTTCAAATCAGCTTAATTCACACAGTTTCTAAGAGATTTCTCTTCAGTATTTTACTTTGTAGGCTTCAGGCTTCGCAGGTAGCCTAGCTAGCCTGGAATAACTATAGGCTCCTGGCCTACTCGTAGATTTCGAGATGCAAACACTGAGATCGACAACGAGACAATCCTCTTCACACACGAGACGAGTTTCGTCTCGTCCGCATACCATCCTAAATTTTATAAAAAATCATTCCACTTTAAGTGCAGTGCCCATACATCCGTGGCGGAATGGTTACCACAGCGGATACGATGCCAGCTGTCCCAGGTTCGAATCCCTCCCTGTGCATGGGTGTTCCTGTGAGTGTCCATTCGTTAATTTTCATCTTCGCGATTAGGTAAAGAAAAGCGAAGTAAAAGTAACCAAATCAATCAATCAACCATATCCAGATAGCTATTACTTTATCAGCGTTTTACCCACAAAATATATTTCAACATTTATTTCGTTTCGGATGGTTTGTCATGGTATCAATTCTTGTTATTACTTTGACACTCATTAACAGGCAGAGGACCAGTTCATTCTATCGGTCCACAAAATGACATCCTTGTAGAAGTTTTAGTGCAATTAACAGATATCGAATGATTTCGGTGTTGAGACGAGGAGATGTAGGAATAGGAGAAATTGTCTGAACTAAATTCATACTTTGTAGACTATATATTTCGATCCATATGTTTGTAGGTTTATTTACTACTGAGATATCGAAAGTTAGACCTATATGTATTGCTGACTGTCAATTGTTTTTCTGCCAGTAGCGGTTGGAGTAGGTGGGCAGTTCCCCCAATCCCTGCTACAGTTGACTGCCTTAAACGAATAAAAACGTATTTCGACATTCTTTAAATCACGTTAGATTTGTATTAGATTCACCTGTTTCCATCTTTAATATTTTTTTAGAAATGGGTATTTATTTATTGTTGACTAAACGAACTGTTGGACGAATCGGTTTAGAGGAAGGATGGCCCTCGAGTAAAATGCCTGGAGTTCTTTTAAGTTGCCAAATTTCGTATTTATAAGTCTAATAGTTTCAAAGCTATGGGAGCATTAAAAACGTATTGATTGTTTGCCCCATGACATGTGTTTGCTTCTGAAGTATTGTCAGGTCACCTTTCTTTCACGGCCAGATGTACGCTCTTAAGATCATTTTGGTTCCGTTTATTAGGTCTACCTTTGTATATACATCTTGTAGTTTCTGAGAAACCGAAACTATCAAAGTATGAAGAGATAAACTTTTTCACTGCATTTTCCTTTCTAACATCGAATACAAACTTACCCTATATACGAGTACATATTACAGTACACAAAATGCTTACATAGTTCAAAAAAATATCACGAGATGGCACTGTATTCATTTATCAAAAATACATACTATATTAAGCTATGGTTACATTTCGCAGATTTCTATCCTAAAATAATTAAAGTGAATTGTTATGTTCGTCTAAATAACTAACATTTCAAACCACCAATTATGCTGAGTCATATATGTTTAAATGAAAGTGAAAAGGAAGAGTCACTTTATATTTAAATTTTTACAGTGAAATATTTCATGAAAAATGTGGAGTATTAATTGTTATACCTTTAGATTGGAATAATAATGCACTGATAAATGAAACTATTTATAACTTGACAAGTTTGAAAACAAGACGCTTCAATCCATTGTTTGCGCACCTCACATCACATTTCCCCACTCCATTGTCTGCGGCGACTTTGGTTCGCAGTGTTGCAGCCTGGAGGGAGCGGAATTGTCTGAGAATTTTCAACGAAATTTGAATGTGAATGGCATGAATTAGTATCCCCTCACCTACGCTACCTACTGATTACGCTAAATTCTAAATACATTTTGATATTTTCCCTTTAAACCTTAAATGAATTAAGTTATATTAATGATATTTCTTACCAGCATAAGAAATGTATGAAATAAAACGATAGAAAAATGAAAAATATATAAACGATAGAACTGAGCTCATCTTCTAAATGTTTTCCAGTTCTCCTTCTTCAGTTTCACTCTCCCACTCATCCGAGTCTGTGTCTAACGATGAATCTGTGTTCTGTGTCTGAATCGGCTTCAGCAAGTCTATTTATCAGTTCATCTACACGCTCGTCCGTAAGTCCATCTCTTTCAAAGTAAGAATCTTGCAGCCAAGAGTAAAGAGCATGAACATTTCAATGCTTTAGAAAAGAACACAGGCAAGCGTGTTATCAGATTGCCTTCTCGTAGTGATTGTTGTATGATAAACAAACGAACCACCACCCCACTCGGTCGGTTTAAAAAACAACAAAAAAACAGGCCACTGCTCGATGTCGCATTCTGAAAATGAAGTCATTCGCCCTGTAGTTTCTCTTCGTTATAAACCTTAACGCACGTGCGTAATACTACAGTTTACGATCGGCGCACCGCACGAATTTTCAAAGGTCGGATTAAATAAAATGAACCACTGATATAATAGGAGCCTGCATGCACCGTCACGCTAAACAGTGAAAATCGTTTGTCATATTTATTTTAGCTTAATTTTGCTGAGTTGGCACCACTGGTACTCTCAACGCCAGACCAGTGAGTAGAAGAGTGTTGGGGAGGATGATGTAATAGGAAGTGCTCCGCAGAGATCTGCGCATATCGGGACTTAACTTGTCAGGCTATATAAATGATATACGTACAGTAAAATCTCGTTAATCTGGATCCCGATATGCCAGACTTCGCTTAATCCGGACAGGCAAAAGGCACAAAAAAACAGAATGCAAGGATTTGAATGTGGCTAGAAGTCATTAATCAACGCGTATATACGAACTGCATTGTATGTACAGTATTGCTTTACATTTCACTGTACTGTATAGTGTATTTAGGCCTATGCCCTTTAAATACACAATGACAAACGTGTTTTGTTGCTATAAACTGAGTTATAATGCACTTTCTACTGTTCGTTTAGGTTATTTCAGTTAATCCTGACTTTCGTTAAACCGGTCAACTTATTTCCCCCATTAGTCCGAATTAACGAGGTTTTACTGTACGTGTAATTCAATTTTGAGGACTTGACATCTGGTTTAGCTGCTAACTATCCTACTCAACACTATGTAAAATTGCATAAAAATATGAAAATCTGGCTTTTGTATGTATTTTTAAGCCGAGAATCAAAGGAAAGGAAGAAATTTTGCAGCTAGGTGCCAAATGAGATTTAATATAGAACATAAAGAACCTTGAAATAAATGAATGCTCACAATGCAGCCGCATAATGCTATTTTTATCGAACCTACGCAGAAATGGCATTGGGGTGAAGGATAAAGTCTGTAATATGTGCGCCAGTATCACCCACGCTGTTGGATTGTTATTTACATTAGAGAAGGAACGTACTAGATGTTAATATTTATACTGCCAAGAATTGACACTAAGGACTGCCAGTTCAGATAGTTAGTAAACTACTGTAATAGGGTGAACTGTAAAACTATTAAAGCGAATCAACTGTGCCTTGACTGATATAAAACGAAAAGAAATCTGCAACTCTAATATATTGTTGTATGAAAGACTATGATTTTAAAATAATTCATATTATCAATATAAGATCCACTACTTAATTAGAACCCTTGCAGATCATATTGTACCATTTAACTGTTACACTTATAGCTCTCGTCACGAAAACAGTCCGTATTTGTAACGTAAAGCAACTATGTATGTTTTATATGCATATTATAATGCACAAAAACTGATTAAAACCTGTTACGTCAATAATAATAATAATAATAATTACCGTGTTCATCGTAAGAACTACTCGAAAATAGTGTGGCATGTTCCAGCATGCTTTGGGATCCGTGCTTTACTTCTGAAATTTCGGCCTGTGGATGGAACCGGTGCCCACCGACCATCGTGAGGAAATTGCAACCCGGTAATGGAAACCTACAACCTGGGGGTTCGTCGTGCTGACCACACGTCGCTGGTGGCGAGTGAGTGAGTTGGATCAGGCGGGAGTGAGGTTGGCAGTCTATTGGCTGTTGCGCCACGAGATTTACATTCACATCAAGTTCATTATTTGGCAAATTACATGGATGAAAATGGTGGTGTTTTGTTGGAGAGGCAACACTAGAAAAAATGAGTAAGAATGCAGAGGGAGCGCCAATATTTTGTAGGGAGGATATTTAATATATCACTAAATGCAAGGGCGCCCCAAGGGGGGGGTGGGCTAGAAAATGTTAATGTAATTCGAACGGTAAAATTTTAGCGATATCTTATAACAAAAAAATCTTATTATTATTACTATTATTATTTTACAGTACCATTCGGCATGTACAAACATGGATTATAGGTACAGTAAAACCTCGTTAATCCGAACTAATGGGGAGATAAGTTGACCGGTTTAACAAAAGTCCGGATTAACTGAAATAACCTAAAAGAACAGTAGAAAGTGCATTAAAACTCCGTTTATAGCAACAAAACACGTTTGTTACAGTAAAATGTAAATCAGTACTGTAGATACAATGCAGTACTTACATACGCGATGTGTCTGATGGACCTGGCTCTGCATCACTCGAAACCCTTGCTGTGGAAGTTGGTTTGAAGTACATGTCTATATTCTGATGGGACACTTTGGAATGTATTTCACATTCAAAACCTTGCATTCTGCTCTTTGCTTGCCTTTTGCCTGTCCGAATTTAGCAAAGTCCGGCTTAACGAGGTTTTACTGTAGCATGAAGGACAGTAGATTAAGTGGTCCCTGACTCTGATTGATATCTGTGCATTGTGAAAATGTACAAACAGAAAAAAAGAACTGTTCATCAACAAAGCGATACATGTTTATTGAAAGGACGGAAGGCGAATCCAGTTTGTATCTAAATAGTAGACTTGAATCTGAATTTGTATACAACGCCAAAGTATTTTCATTCAATTTGAATATTATGATTAGGTAAGTAGTAGTAGTAGTAACTAATAATAATTATAAGTATAATAACAATAACAATAAAAAGAATTAAAATAATAGCAATAATAACAATAATAATAAACGTTTCTATGACACTGCACCCTGAGAAAAATCCAACGAACGCCCTTGACAAAATACCCTTTCTTCTCAAGTGCACATTTGGACTAAAAGAACATTTATATAAATACATTTATTTCATTGTTTTCTGGGGAGACCGGTAGAGGGAGCAAACGAGTTTACCGGCTCTCCCTACACATCCCTTTCCCCTTTGTTGCTGCTGTGTCCTACTTTGAAGCGTGACTGTGAGGAAAATAAGAATTGAATTTACACTATCCGTCTTTACCCTTGGTACCTCAGAGTGATTTTACATGGTACTGTAGCATCAGTTATCTCTGTTATTTGTGATCCGTGCTCTGATATAATTTTTTACATACAACACAAAATAGAAATTTCACGTGTTTCTCGTTTTTCTGTGTATACAGTCGTTTTTTTACGAATGAAAACCGCAAGTAGTGACGCGAGACGGCTCCACCTATGAACAGTGAGAGGGAATGGGATTGCGTGGAGGGAAGGAAACAGTGTGAACTGCTTCACTCTGCCCACTCGATTTCCTTCGCTTTTCTGCCGTTGTGCGTGGCCTTGGTCCATAGATAGCCTTGACAGAGTATCGAAGACCATTCCTGTGCCTGCACAAACATAGTGGAAAATGCATATTTTTAAGATATGTAAGTATATTCCTTGAATATGGTTTTCTTTTAGATGTGATTTAGCGTTAGATTTAATGGTATTAATAATTTTACGTTGTTAGATTTGGAATGTTGGATACGACGCTGAGAGTACTCTTGTTAGGTTAGGAGTGCTAAGTCTGATGTTATAATTTGCATGTTTTTTTCCTCTAATTGAATGTTCACAAAAGCGGGTTTTAAGAATAAAAAACGGTCATGCGAACCGTAGTTTTGGATTATATCGCTCGGTAATTTGTGGTTTCTGCACGCTGAAAAATTTTTATATTACATACAACGAAATCTAGGGATTTAAAATATTGGATGTAGTTCTCGAAGGGGTCAGTAGTCGGTCAAGGGATCAGAATTAATTTCACTTACAACCTTGGAGGAAAAGATTGGAAAAGAAAATAGACATGATTACGGTAAAGTAACATTATTCACAGTCCTCCTCCGTGGCCGTGAGGTATAAGGCGCTGTGCTTTGGGCTCCGACTGCGGGACAACATGCGTTCGAGTCTCTGGGTGTTCGGCCTGTGTATAGGACCGGTGGCAACCCACCATCGTGAGGAAATTGGGGAGCTACGAGTGAGTAGTGTAACCCGGTCTCGGATATCCCCTATAACGGCTGGGGGTTCGACGTGCTGACCCCAATACCGGTTGAAGAACTCCACACCTCTAGGTAGGACTGTGGGAGGGAGACTGGCAGTCGGGAGATAGACCGAGGAACTTACGGGTTATAGAACCACGAATTATTATTGTCATTATTAACATTATTTATAATTTTATTATCTTCAGTAACGTTTGAAGGTGTTACACTTTTACGTAGAAGAACGGAAACAATATTACAAGAATGTAGAAAAATATTTAATGGATTGGGTATGTCTATAACAATTAATTATAACCTTTATTCCAGTGGTATTTCGTGATGCACCATGATGTCTTTGTAGAGGCAAACTTGTGTTTCTGTCAGAGACATCTAGTGGTATTTTTCGTTACCAAAATCTAGGAAAGCCGAAAAATATGAGCTACATTATCGCCTTAAGGAATGCATTTTTTAATGTTTCTCATTGCGTCAGACAAATGATGATAATGAACAATGAACAAATAAAACTGATGATTGGATATTCTCAAACAGTCAATCGTGTCAGACCAGAACAGACATCAATGAGATTATATTACTTCTGTAAGATGAAGAACTGCAGTTGTCAGAAATATACGTGTATATCAGCAAATGATATAGAAAAGATATAACAAACTTCCAAGTTTCACTGGTCAGCGCAACGTACTACCAATACCACCGAAATATAGGCCACATGGAAATATTTTTCTCCACCCTCCTCGAGAAATATGTTGCTACGAGACTGCTAAAATGGCAATCGAATATCAAGCTCCGGAAAACAGCTCGGACAGTGTTTAGGTATTTTCACGTTACCAGGGATGGCAACACTGACCCGCGGATTCGCATGTAGCTTCCGCGGACCCGACCCAAGTCCCACAGTCACGAGTCGAACGTGCAACGTTGCTGTGCGGTCGCTAGTGTACCGGCGTCTGAACTCACACGTCACATTTTTTTAAAGTGTTCGGGAACATCGCACACCCTCAATGGAAACACACCCGTCGGGATCCACACGCTAGAAAAACACTCCGCTCGCATCACAGAAACATCTTTTAAGATCACGTAAGGAAACGGTTCATATGGAAACGTGCGTCGAGATGGTCAGCTCACTCGTATCGGTGTCCCATAGACCAGATCGTTCTTGAGACATACAAGCACACCCACCCACCTGTTACGCAGAAGTCACGTCAATACTATTATCACTGGAGATAATAAGCAACCAACATATCATTATTCTGAAACTAAGCGTAAACAAAACTCGCCATTCGTCATATGAATAAAATATATTTCCTTGTAGAATAGCGAAATTTGTGTACTCAAGATAGAAGAATGATCACACGCCAGAAACCATTGAGATCAGTTATCATATGTTTAGCTTTCCTGTGTGTTCTCCAGGACGCACCATCCACGTAAGTAATATATAGATCAATAAATATTTCCGTCAATATTGCTAAATATATTGTCACCTTGCTTATCGTATTATTTTACGCTTACTGCTATAGTTACAATACTCAACGTATATTATAACACGTAGTAAGAATTTGATCTTAGAGAAGAAAAGTGAATAGTATGTAGTTTTTTGAAAATAAAACATTACCTATAACAATTACTTTACACAGTAACTCGCAACAAAACTTCCTTACTTTTTCATACAAACATCTCAAGAACATTTCAAAGGAAATGTGGAACGGTTGTCTTTAAAAATATACATTATTATCAGTGCCATCTAGATGTTATAATTTTACAGGAATGTTTTGATTTTCCGGAATTATTGTTATTGGAATTAAACGCTGATTCCGCGTCAATTTTGTCCGAAAGTAGTGCATTTTGTAAGCAGCTGCAACAATACATTCCCAAAATATTTTATTTCATAATTATCATAGTTGTTTCTTGTTTCTCTACGCAATCAATGGAAACAAAATCTTTACACCCAGGCTCTTTCGAGACTGTCTTCCGTTATTGTCGATGTTCTTAGAAACGTGACGTCATATATAATAGATTTATATTTTTGTTTGAACATATGTAACCATCATAATGGTCTGCTACAGTGTAATCAGAATGAACTTTTGTAATTCTTTAAATGGACAAATTTGTCTAATTCTTAAAATACGAGATAGGAATTGGTGCCTTTGCTTTCCACTGTTATATTCTGATGCGGACAACACATCTAAACTTCATAGCAAGCAACATTTTTCGGAAAAGTGTTGGGAAGCAATTGTAAAACGCATAGAAAAAACTTGAATTTGGAAACAAAAATATAAATTCTGGAATTACATTTGAATTTGATGTTGTTGATTGAGAAGCCACAATTGCATAAAGTTCCTTGGGTTTTGGTCTAACATTTTAATCTCACTAGTTGCTCCTACTCGGCCGTGAAGCTCCGTAAATAAGCACTTTCGGTAACATTTTTGCGGATACTTTATCGCTATAACGTTCACTATCTGCCCAAAAATATCCGTCCAATATATCATTATTCTCAATATTATTATTGCTGTTATTACTAAAAACTTGTAAGAGTTCCGAAATTGATTGAATCAAAAATCTTCCTTTAAAATATTTATTTTCCTTACTGTAATCTCTCTTCTACGTCTGGGCTTCTAGTAGCGTCGTCGCCTTGTAATCAAGGGGTCCCAGGTTCTATTCCCGGTGGAGGCACATAGTGGGCCGGAACCCACTTTAAACTATAGATCAAGTCCCAATTAGCCTTAGTGTGCATAAAGTGGACTTAAAACACCAACTCAATCAAACAATTTTCTACTTCTGAGCATTAATGTGGATGATGAATGAGGAACACACACAATGACTCAATCATGCTGTAAAGAGTATATAACTAAGAACCCTAGATTCGTAGCGCGACATCCTAACCACTACGCCATAAAAACCGGTAGTAGTTTGTTTAAAAGAAGCCGTTCATGTAAATATTGAAGAATCTGACACATTAAAATTAAATTCAATTTCATTTAAGTTGGGAGAAAATGTAAGAAATACAATATGAGATGCCGAGAAGTTTAACTCAAACAAGAATGTTATATGCTTAAACTTCTTCAAGTTGCGTCTATACAAATCTATATTAACATCTTGTGTGTGTAGAAACCAATATAACAAATTCCTTAAAGGCTAGTAAGAGTAGTTTTCCATAATGATTTCAGACACAAACACACACTTTATGTTTTGAAACTTGTTACTTTCTTTTCGGTAAAGTTTCATCTGGTATTGCTGTTATTGAAGAAGAGTAGATACAAAATTATATATATAGTTCCTCAATAAAATCATAATTTAAGAAAATATACTTTGGTTTCTCTATTCCGTCTAGTAACCTCTTGTAGGGTTACAAAACAAATTTTTCTGTAATTATGTTGTTCTGGTCTCAAAACTTCAATCCTACCATAAGTTTTATTATTTACAATTAGACAATCTTCATAAATAAAATTCTAAATTATTGTCAGTTTATTGGTATTTAGAAATGCCAAACACGTATTAATTTTATTAATCAAGTAAATACTAGTTAAAATTTTATTGAATTGTCATTATATTTTTCGACAGTAAAACTAAAAACTCTATCACGAAACTTAAAACAGACACTAGCTATGAGATATCTTATGTAATAATCATATGTATGAGCTCATTGAGTGATGTAATCTCTATCAGAGAAAATAAAATGCTCAAATGGCAAATTGTAAATGTATGAACTGACAATGAGCAAAGTTCCTAGAAATCTGATGATGATATGTAATTTGATGTTGAAAGAAATACATTATTGGACAATATGTATATGAATATATATACAATTAATCTTAGTAAATGTGACTGAAATTCTGCGCGAAAGTATATGGCACATAGAAAAAAATATCCTAAATTAAAAACATATTTCAAAATTAAATAGTACTACCGAAAATGTTGCAAACTACATTTAATTAAACCTAACATAATTTTATACTAGTTGTTGGTAGGATGTTATTCATGTTTGTTTTGCTGGTTTTAATCTATTAGAAGCGCGTTTCCCCTAAGTTTTGCCGTGTTAGGTTTTACATTCCTGACTATTTAAAATTCTCCATTTTTATTTAATTTTAAACAGCATTTTTTTTTGCAATGTACGAAAATGCCATGAATAGTAACAATATGTTGAATTAAACTTCATCTAACCAAAATTATTTTCGACGGGTTTTAAATATTAAAATAATTATCACAGAGTAAGTAAACCAAAATTTTATACAATTTGGTGCAAATTCTAACTCAAATAGTTATATTACTTCTTGCATTACTTCTTTCTAAAGCATAATAAAAATTTACAGGGAATTTTGAATTTATTCTTTTCTCGCTGATATGTGTAGAAATACAATTTCAATATTATTTGTGCTATATTGAATTTGAAAATCAACGTTTAAAAGATGACTATGAAAATAATTTTAACTTTGTAAATACTTTTCATAGAGTGTTTTCCAGTCCTCTTTAATGTTACTGTAATTTTACAGTTTATTCTTTTTTTATATAAATCGCTTGCGTTTTTCTTTTGTTCATTTTAAGAAATATGAATTCTCTCCATGAAATAAATATGTATTTCAAGACAGTAAAATAATATAAATAAGGTACATTTGTTAATGAATTTCTGTACAGAGTGATTCGAACATTTTAAAAGAAAGCGTTCGTTGGTTCTTGAAATGCCAAATCGAGTGTGATGTACAAAAAAAAGAAGTTAAACGCCTGAATTTATACAACCCAACTGACTCCTTTGTTCGTTGGGTTGCATATGTATTTTCCAATTTAGATTATCGCCATGTAGTTGTATGCCATTGGAGACATTAAAGTTAGTTCTTAGACAGACTATATCAAGCTAAAGAGATGCAACAATTCCGTTTATATATTTTCTAACGTACAAGGTAGACTCATTGTCATCAATATAGATTCTTTAATCTCATGGATGCATTCTTTTTATTTGGTTTCAAATACAGCTGAACCGACACCAAGGCCGATGTATCGTTATCGGTATCGGAAAGTATCGGTTGGAATTCATGTAACGATACCAGCCGATACTTTTCCGGCATATTTATCCTTCACAGGGTCCACAAAAATGCCGCGTAACATTTTCGTGGAGTCTAATCATCCTGGAAATTATGCAAAATTCATTCACTCTTTTTACTTTGCACTACAGAGCGCTTTGAATAACGTAGTGTGGAAAACGGCACAGTTCTGCGAGTTCTGGCTGGTTCCACTCGAAAATGATCCGCTAGAGGTGCTGGTGTTGAGCCCGGTGCTTGGTATTCGTCTGCTTATAATGGAAGTAAATGGAGTTTTCGCTGCAACGTCTGATTCTTTTACATGAATCATTTCTATGAATGTGATCATTGCTATGATATTTAGTACAGTGGTCGGGAAGATATTAACAAACATTCTAGACAGTCGACCACGTCCTGATATCGTCATACTTTCGTTAATAATACGGGAGAAAAAATACGCGTGGAATGCTCTTGGCAACTACATTTTTGTGTATGAATTAGGTTCATTATTATTATCATCATCATCATTTCTTTTAAAGATATACACACTGAAGCATTTGTATTTTTGATATTTACTGTCTCTTTTCTTCCGCTTTAAACTAATCGCGGCGATGATGATAATGATGATTGCATGAAACGACAAGGGGAACACCACAAAACTTTCTTGGTGCCATCGACATGAGTGTAAGGAAACTTTCAAACCAATGGGACAAGCTACACGGGATGTTCACACTGTCACACTAGTGACACACACTTCCAGACTGTAAAATAGCATTCATTGCACGTGAGGGTCCAAACAGCAAACGACACGTTCATATGGCGTATTCGCGTGCTACTTGTTACTTCGGTCGGAAAGCTCCTTAAAGGAAGGGTGCTCAGACCGAAGCGACGCGCTACAGGGGGAGTTCCCAACTAAGTGACAAGCGACATGCTGCCTTCAGTCTATTGGCAAGCGTTCGCTGCTAATTGTGCGAACAACAGATAGGCGACACGAAAAACCGCACATTACAACAACAGATCTAGGCGACACGATAAGTCACACGTGTCGCTTGTGCGTCGCTCAAACTGGGCCATTTCCTCAATAGCTTGCGACCTGTTGCCGTGGTTTGTTGTTCGAGCATGCGCGATGCAATGAGTTTCTTGCTTTAGAGAGATTGAGCACCAAAGCGACAAGGGGCACGCGACACTTATCGCTTGAGGATTTCACCAACCGAACGCTGGCCTGTGCTTCCCGTCATGCCGCTACGATGTGAAATGTTGCTCTTGATTGGCTCGTTTCTAAGCAACATGTGTCGCTTCGGTGTGAAAGTTGCCTTGGACAGAAGGACCCGTGTCGCTTTGGTGTGAAATCCTCGTATCGTTTGTCGAGTGTCGCTTTGGTGTAAAATCTCCTTGATTAAACGGTTCAGTCAGAGTTTGTGTCCCTACGGTTCGAAAGGCTGCATTGATTTCCGACTGCTCGCTTTCAAGCGACATTTGTGGTTTGTCGCCTCGGTATGAAATATCTCTTAGGATACTATTTATATTCTAATAACATAGAAAAATAAACTCTAATACACAGTCCAAGACCTGACGTCCAGAATCACATTGCGATGTTTCTTCTTGTGTTACACACGCATGCTATTTATTTATTCATTTTATTTTACTTTTCTTTCCAAATGAATGCCATTTAGTGACTGCAAATCACTCCACAAATATAACTGTTTCCATCAATTCACGTACCGCCTTTCAAGACAAACAAATCTACATAATATATTAAAAAACTAACTAAGCCTCATTACTTTCATAAGAAAATTAGCACCGACATTGATCGCACTGCCATCTATGTTTCTCATCCGTCTGGGGAACCAGTTTCTTGGGTCGTTTTCCACACTACGTTATTCAAGGCGCTGTACGTTGCACACATTGTGCACGAGAAGCTATATTTTGTTATTATTTAATATCTATTTTAATATCCTGTTGCAACTATTGAATATTCTAAAGCAAATTTCTTGATACATTGATGCATATAATTGGAGAAGAATATTTACACACAAATATTGATCAAGATTTTGATTTAGTGCAATTTTCAAGCATCGGTATCAATATTGGTGGGAATCGGTAAGAGTATCGTTATCGGTTGAAATCGCTAAGAGTATCGGTATCGGTTGGAATTGCTAAGAGTATCGGTATCGGTTGGAATCGCTAAGAGTATCGTTATCGGTTGAAATCGCTAAGAGTATCGGTATCGGTTGGAATCACTAAGAGTATCGGTATCGGTATCAATTGTTAAGAGTATCGGTATCGGTTGGAATCGCTAAGAGTATCGTTATCGGTTGAAATCGCTAAGAGTATCGGTATCGGTTGGAATCGCTAAGAGTATCGGTATCGGTATCAATTGTTAAGAGTATCGGTATCGGTTGGAATCGCTAAAAGTATCGTTATCGGTTGAAATCGCTAAGAGTATCGGTATCGGTTGGAATTGCTAAGAGTATCGGTATCGGTTAGAATCGCTAAGAGTATCGGTATCGGTTGGAATTGCTAAGAGTATCGGTTGGAATCGCTAAGAGAATCGTTATCGGTTGGAATTGCTAAGAGTATCGGTATCGGTTGGAATCGCTAAGAGTATCGTTATCGGTTGAAATCGCTAAGAGTATCGGTATCGGTTGGAATCGCTAAGAGTATCGGTATCGGTTGGAATTTCTAAGAGTATCGGTATCGGTTGGAATCGCTAAAAGTATCGGTATCGGTTGGAATTGCTAAGAGTATCGGTATCGGTTGGAATCGCTAAGAGTATCGGTATCGGTTGGAATTGCTAAGAATATCGGTTGGAATCGCTAAGAGTATCGTTATCGGTTGAAATCGCTAAGAGTATCGGTATCGGTTGGAATCGCTAAAAGTATCGTTATCGGTTGAAATCGCTAAGAGTATCGGTATCGGTTGGAATTGCTAAGAGTATCGGTATCGGTTGGAATCGCTAAGAGTATCGTTATCGGTTGAAATCGCTAAGAGTATCGGTATCGGTTGGAATCGCTAAGAGTATCGGTATCGGTGGAATAGCTAAGAATATTGGTATCATTGGGAATCGCTAAGAGTATCGGTATCGGTGGGAATCGCTAAGAGTATCGGTATCGGTGGGAATTGGTAAGAGTATCGATATCGGTAGGAATCGCTAAGAGTATCGGTATCGGTTTCGATTGGAATGGGTAAGAGTATCGGTATCGGTGGGAATGGGTAAGAGTATCGGTATCGGTGGGAATGGCTAAGAGTATCGGTATCGGTGGGAATGGCTAAGAGTATCGGTATCGGTGGGAATTGGTAAGAGTATCGGTATCGGTGGGAATCGCTAAGAGCATCGGTATCGGTTGGAATTGGTAAAGGCTCAGCCCTAGTTTCAAATGCAATGTCATGCATCTTGTCGTCCTTGTGTACGTAAATATGAACTGACAACGGAGTATATGATGCAGGGTGCGACAATAAATCAGCTGATTTTGCGACACTAGATGTAGCTAGTTGTTGTTTCAGAGGTAACAAGTGACTACCACTATCTTGCAGCCTCTGCTTTACCATTCAGTCGTGATGGAGTTGTAGAACGAAGCGCAGTGCGCATTCGCTAAAAAACCGTATTTTAAAAATCAAAGGGGATATTCGTTGGCCCGCCACATCACCGGATCTGTCCGCTTGTGATTATTTCTTTTGGGGTAATTGAAATCAAAAGTCTTCCAACCAACCCCCAGGCACCCTCAATGAACTTATAGAAATGATCCGAGTAGAGGCGGATCACATTTCTAACAAAGAACCAGAAGAAAATGGAGGTCATCGTAGTAATGTTATTTTCAATAAATCAAAATATAAGGAATGTGATTTCTTGTGTTATTTCTTCTTCAATGAATAAAGTAGTTCATTTTGTCTTAATTTTGTATGTTTTGCTATGTTTTATTTATTATTTTGTCTTAAGTATAGAGTATTTAAAATCGCCTGATTTATTGCCGCAGCATATATTAATATCAACTTGTAATAAAGGGTTCGATTAGAAATGAAGGTCGATTTTCCACTTCAAAATATTGGTCCTGTAATGAGTATAATTTCTGCGAAGTTGTTCTAGTTCCTGAGATATCGTCTCTTGAGTTGTACGTGGTCGTTCATTCACACGTAGAGATATCTTAAATAAGCTAGCATTTTATTAACCACATTGTATCGTCCTACCTCTAACTGGACTGACTCAATTTCCTTAGACCATCTTTCTCACATTAACTTCTCTCTCCACCTATAACAATTCCTGACAACGATATCTGAAACAGACAATAAGGCAATCTGGTATTTTCTCGACATTGCTGAGCAGTAGATTTCAGGATTTCTGGGCCTTTGTTGCCATAGAACTCTCATGAATGGTATTATCTTAACATTGCCCTAGAATCATCCGCAAATGGTGGAGTGTTTCATCCTAGTTGGTATGCAACCACAACCTTGCGGTGAGGATAGCGGTTTGCTGCTAAGCACCTGTGCAAGGTGTTCAGTTAGTCCGTGACTTCAGCCTCTAAGGGGAAGTTTAACGGCCATCCAAAGTTACAGGTAGTTAAACATTTTAAATAAACTAACTGTAGATGTCTCTTTCGGGGTACTGTACATTTGTGCTTGAGTCA
The DNA here is from genome assembly GCF_977018435.1 of Lepisma saccharinum. Taxonomy (NCBI): domain Eukaryota; kingdom Metazoa; phylum Arthropoda; class Insecta; order Zygentoma; family Lepismatidae; genus Lepisma; species Lepisma saccharinum. The sequence continues at coordinate 27,485,905 of NC_139252.1, read as the reverse complement.
AGCGTCATATACAGTTTCGTGAACGTAGAGGGAACGGCATTCTGTATCGTGAAGAAACTTGATTATGTCTTGCAATGTCCATCCATTTATATGCCTTGCCTTAGGGGCGTACATAAGGATTGCTTTTCTGAACATCTGGACATCGCACTAATATGGTTTATGAAAAAGTGTAGATCAATATTTTGTATTTAGAACGTCATCGTCACCTTGCACGTCATAGCCCCAAAAAGGTTCTTGTGGAACGGAGCTTTAGAATATAAAGCATCGTTCATTTGTTTAGCCATATATTCAATTTGCACGTGTAATATTTAATATACACAGCAAATTCAAGTTCAACTGATAAATAAGGTATTCCGTTGAAAGTCTTGGAGCTAATGTTATGTCCTAATGCTCGTATTTGAAATTATAAGAAGTTAGTAAAGACGATTCGAAAACAAAAGATAGGTGGCAGGCACAAGGCATGTAATAAATATACTTTATTGCAGCCACAGTGTATTAAGCAATTCTAAATTCGATAGCAAAAATAACGTGTGGCAAAATAAAGTGTCTAACTTGCAAGTGTAAGTAAAATCTCAACTACTCCAATTTAATTGTTCCGTTTAAGAATTTTACAAGAACTCTCGAATACATTCCAAATCGAAATTTATTTACCATCCGCGTTCAGAAATGCCAGATTAGCTAAGTAAATTTAAAGCAATTTTCGTCAGACCTTCTTTATTGCAATTTACATGTGCATGTATATATCCTTGGCATAGTGAATAGCTACGAAGTCAAGGGTCATAATCACTCATTCTTATTGTCACGATTAGCCAAAACAGGCTGAAAAGCAACGCGTAACAAAAACAAATCTTACCAATCATGTAGAAAATGCAAAAAGTCCTTTCATTTGACTTTCAACTCACTCTTTTTCTCTGAACAAATGATAAGTTACTGAATGCAATATTTTCAAACCTAAGGTACAACGCACCTTTTCATCGATTCTTGCATATTGATAATTTAGGTTCCCCTTGGATTCGATGATGTCTTGAATCAGAGTGGATATGTTAAATACACCAGGCATAGTGTAGAGATAGTATTCCTCCAGCCCCTAGCAACATTTTTGCAAAGCATCCCCCCAGCATTCTCATTGTCACCATGTTAAATTACAGGAGCATCCCCACAATTAACCCCAATCATCCACCAGCTATCATTTTTCAATGCAAGCGCTGATATAGGTGTGGCCTAATCTGCTGTTAATGTTTTAATGGTAAAGTAAATGCTGATAGAAACGGTAGTTCCTTGTCAAATCAACCAATAAAAATTATTTTTTTAAACTTTAAAAATCTGAATTCTAAATTTTTCTTTGTACATTGTACCTATAAAGAGACAAAAACTGCCAAAATTCAGATTTTTTTGGCGATTAGTTTCATAGTTATTGGCTTTCAAAAAAGCATTATTCCCAAAATTTGACGACTTGTTGAAAACTTTAACAGCATAGAGCTCAAATTGGTGTCATTCTCTTCTGCTTTTAATGAGCTTTAATATGAAATTCAACATGACGGTGCTATTTGAATTTTGTAATTTTTAGAAAACTCAAAAAAACATTTTTTTTGAAAATTTTAACACAATGAAAGACATCAATTGACTATTTGTACGCAAAATTTCATATTGGGGCGGCAATGAGTTCCTATGTAAATTATTTTTTGTCTTGTAATGTGTGTGGAATTTCTAGATTTGTTGACTGCCATGTTAAAACCTTAACTTGAGTTTAGTGGTTGATGTTGAAGTCTTCAAATTAATCTATTTTATAATTTTGGACTACAACTAATATGAAAATTTGTAATATGTATCACTTTTAATATCTGGTAATCGAATTGAAAAATATTGTGTTTACATTATAGAATAGGATACAAATGTAAGGTCTTAATATACATAAGTAATATTCATAATAAACTAAACAATTATTTTTATCAACCACAGACCACACATTACTTTAATAACAATCAATGTCAATTAATTCACATTAAAGCATCACTTTGAGAGTATAAAACACAGCTTATTCACTGAGCATTTCACAAGAGACAACTGACTGAAGATTGCAGTAAACAATTCGTGATGGTTCATTTAGTTATGCCGAGGCTAGCAGTGATAGATCAATTGCTCTGACATCTCTAACCGGAGTATTTATTGTCTTGTCGAAGGTACATTTCATAAGCGACAATATTTTTCACGTGCTTCTCACCATCTTCTACGATAAGCTGGCAGACTGAAAGGCGCTACTCAGCAGCTTTTTCGACAACCTGAAGGGATTCAGGTAGAGACTGCCTTCAAAGGAAAACATACGATTTCTATTTCTACCTCCCCACATTCAACCCACCGGCCGCTGCAAATGTTGAAAGGTTGTAACAAAGTCCAATATTCACGTCACAAATTTTATTGAAGCAACGGTAAAATCTATTTATTTGTATGTGTGTGTGTGTTTTCGCATATGCAGTAAAGGAGGACGGTGCATTAAAGATTGCCCACTATCAGCTGCTACCCAAGTTTCAAGGTCAAGAAATACAGCTAGTTATTCCTCCCAAGACTTGTTCCTTTTCTGTTATGACCCATAAAACTGACTGGAATACTTCACATATCTTATCTCTCATCAATCATTATGCTGTGTTAAGAGACATGATTTAAATATATTCTTCAAATACCTGTAAAGGGGATCTCACACCAAGTGAGGGGTCACCCCGATGGCGCAGGCTTGCGCCGTCGCCTTGTAATCAAGGGGTCCCGGGTTCGATACCCGGTGGAGGCACATAGTGGATCGGATCCCTCTTTAAACTCTAGGTCCAGCTCCGATTAGTCTTACTGTGCATAAAGTGGACTTAAAACAGCAAATCAATCAGACCAAGTGACGGGAGGTGACAAGCGACAGCAAGGATTCACACACAAACATCAAGCAACACGGGTCTCTTCAGTCTATAAGGAAGCATTCGCCGTGCATGCACGAACAACAGACCGAAGCGACATGAAAAAGACAAGCAAAATGTGTAACTTGTTGTATGTCACTTCAGTCTGAAAGCTCCTCAAATTTTGATATCATACATTTATATATTAAGGAGAGATTGTTTTATTAAATATGTACCAATATAGCCTATATTTTTCAATTCGATTACCATATATTAACACTGATAAATATTACAAATTTTCATATTATTTGTAGTTCAAAAAATATAAAATAGACTAATATGAAGACTTCAACCACTCAACTTAAGTCTTGGCATAAACATGGAAGTCAACAACATTAGCAAATTTCGCACACTACAATACAAAATGATTAATTTCCACAGTAACCCATTGCCGTCCCATTATGAAATTTTGCACACAAATAGTCAATTGATGTCTTCAAATCATATTTTTTTAAAAAAATAAAAATAGTGTTTTTAAGATTTTCAAAAATACTTTTTTCGAGTTTTCTAAAAATTACAGAATTCAAAAATCACAGTCATGTTGCATTTCAAAGTAGAGCTCATTAAAAGCAGATGAGAATGACACCAATTTCAGTTCTCTACATGAAATTGTCTTTGATCTACAGCTGTTTAGAGATTTCAAGAAGTCTCAAATTTTGGTATTTTTGCTATTTTGAAAGTCAACAATTCAAAAACTAAGAGTCGAAAAAATCTGAAATTTGGCAGTTTCTTCAATTTTACTGGTACTACCACTGCACCAAAAATTATCAATTTCTGAGATGTTAATCAGATCTTGGTTGATTTGACATGGAATGACCCAGTTCTAATAAAGTAACGATATGCATCAAGGTAGATAGAGATTAGGTAAAGCCATCCGAAGATTGCCGATTTTGCACGAACGCGTGACGTCACCAGAGAGGGAGTGAGCTCGGCTCAAGCAGACGGACCCTAGCATTTATATGGGAGATTCAGAGAGCGAAAGTATATTATTACTTTTAGGAGGGGAAAATTATTAATTGTCATCCTCCAAGATGGTATTGAGGCATCCTTTTAATGATTAGTAACATAATTGAAAACGCGCTACTTTTAAAAGGGGACAAATTACATGTGAAAAAATGTATTTTGAAAATCCATATTCCTGAAACTTTCTGACCGATGCGCTACAAAGAAAGTTGCGTGTTCTCCTTTAGAATTTTCATTTTACAAATCGTAATATAATTTTAACAAAAACGTGACATGCTAAAGAAGAATGAAAGAGTTTTAAAAAATAATTGATTAATTGACTTAGTTTATTTTACTTCGCTTATCTGTCACATATGGCTAATCGCAAAGATGAGGATGCGTGATGATATGATGAAATTGAAGAAAGGAAAGTAGACCCATGCCCGGGCGGGGATTCGAACCTGAGGGCCCTTGGCATCGTAAAGTGTTGTGCTAACCACTTCGCCACGGAGGTCAGCATTACAAGGAAATAAACAGAAAATGACAATCATATGGCATCTACGTTTTAATATGCGAGAAACATTTGCGAGGAGGTTATTATGGTAACAAATAATTATTACTAGACGTTGTGATGAAAATTATTAATATATCTGAAATATCGAGAGTTGACCTTGCAGTCTCTAAATGTACTTTTAGGGTTACGTAAAACCTTTACTCAAAATTGCTAGTGTAAATTTATAAGCTATTAAAATTTAAAACTTATTCCTGTTCGAAAAAAGAAACTGCCAAGTCAAATTAATATTTCGTATCAATACATATATTTTTCTTTCATGAGGCCAGGACAGTATTTGGAGGAGACTGTGGCTTGGGAAGGCTATAGCCCCGGATCTCGAACTGCAAAGGGGCTTCCAGTGGGAAAACATCGTCCAGAAGAAGGGGCGAAATGATTCTTTTTAAATGGCTCAAGAATACAAAGATATAAGTGGACATTTGACAAGCTTAGTCTAAAACTTACAACTGAAATCGTACATACGCGCGCGCGCGTGTGTGTGTGTGAGGGGGGGGGGTGGCTACGTGAGGTAACACAGTGGAATATGATTCACAATACTAAAATTAAAATAAATATGTGGGAACAATAGAAATCAAAATATGTTGTAGCTAGTGACTGCGCAATAGAAAAGATGGAGGGGTAAATCATATTTTCCCGGGGCAATCATGTTTATTATTCCGTTACATACGACACAAAAATGCATATTTTGGCTAAAAGAGCATTCATTCATTTATTTATTTTTGTCGTTATACTGGGGGCAGATAAGAGAGAGAGAGAGAGAGAGAGAGAGAGAGAGAGAGAGAGAGAGAGAGAGAGAGAGAGAGAGAGAGAAATTCTCCTGCCCCCCCCCCCCTTGTAGTGTGGTCACTGTCTATAGCTATGCTGGAGAAGATTGCACCAATTAATACCTTATTAAATAAAACCGATACTTTTAAAACTTTTAATCAAATTATTTGTGAACTATGTTTAAATTTAGAGAGAGCACATACCTATTTAATTTAATTTGGATGAGTTAACTTCTGAAGCCTGCCATTTCCGAGCCTTCTTCCGGTGTAACTGCACTGCCCTTTGAGCCGTAGCTGCTGCGTTCAGGTGGCGGAACGAGCAGAATACTAATTAAAACAAATATGTGACAAATATATATATAAAAAAACAACGTGTTGAAGCTATTGACGGCGCCAAAGAAAAGACAGAAGAGAAACGTGGAGAGTGCAGTGATATTTTACGGGAACTCAGTGGCGTACGCAAGGGGGGGGGGTTACCGGGTTTAACCCCCCCCCTTGAGCTCTTGAAATATTATGGAAAATGCTGTAGAAAAAATTAAAAATGGCTAATTTATCACAGTCAAAGATCTGCGACAGTAATAATAATAATAATAATAATAATAATAATAATAATAATAATAATAATAATAATAATAATAATAATAATGTGGGAACAGTCAAAGATCTGCGACAGTAATAATAATAATAATAATAATAATAATAATAATAATAATAATAATAATAATAATAATTTGGATTATTATTCCCATGCAGCATGAAGAAAAACACAACATTCCAAACACAATCTAAGCGGCCGCAAAGTTCAATTTTGCAATTTTCTTTTGCAAAACGTCGCGCAGTGACTCTTGCGAGAATTGTGAAAATTCCTTGCTTCGTCCTTATTGCAAACGTTCTTCCCGGTACTGATTTCACATCCCCTTTTGAACTCTCAAGTGATGCTGAGTCTACATCCACATCATTAAATAATGTCGAAGAAGTCTTTTGTGAATCACCTAGAAGGGATAAATGTGTTGGAATGTATATAAACTTACTTTACAACGAAAACATAGACTCAGTGGAATTTAGCAACATGTATTCTCGCGCTTCATCATCACCCTGGGTGAGTTCCATAGCTAAAGGTAATGTAAATTCCCCCGTGTATATAGCACCGTGCCATGAAGTCACACATAGTGGTGTGGTGGGCCCCAAAGATTCTTGATCTCGAACTATTTTGCAGGTGATGTGATCAGCACCATGCTCCGGCAACCTTCATCCCCCAAGGTTGCTCTCAGATACCCATAGGCTGGGTGCGGAGACAAGGCTGGATAAATTCCAACCAATTCCGGGAATCGAACCCGGATATCCCACGAAGTTGTCAGACTAGACCAGCGCGGCTCCTTGAATGAGTTTCATATTTCGATTATTTCAATAAATTTAATATATTTGCTTGTTTTTATGGATTTTCTTCAAACTTAAAATGTCTCACTTATCATATACAAATAACCGTTGACTAGACAATTATTTTGAAACAAAAGAATTGTAATTTTGTTCTATTTCTTTCATAAATAGCAGCTGCATTAGTAGTAATTAAACTAATTAATTAATTATAAGAATTATTAATTAATTTATTATTATTATTAATTAATTAAAGTATAATAAAACAGTGGTAATGTGAATTTGTAGAAAGTTTTCGATATAACACCCCCCTTGATGAAATCCTGCGTACGCTACTGCGGGAAGTAGTCACGTTTATTACACCCTTACATTTACATACAATATTAAAATGTTCTGCTTTCAGATCTCGCACAATGCCTTTTTCACAAAAATGGGCAATCCCGCATTTTTTATAACAGTCTTGTCTTTTCGTTTACTTACGCAATTACCGACTGGAAAGGCTGTGATATTTTAGATTTCTTCCGTTAGTTTTCTGATAATAGTTTTCACAACTTTCCATAGCATTTAGGCATGAATTCAGTTGACAAGAACAAAATAATCTTATTTTAAAACATAGAGCAAAAAGAAATCCAACGCGCTTAAGTTAAAACTCCCTTATATTGGAAGCCTGGAGGGAACAAAACAGGGGTTCCTTCGTAACACGATTTCTTGAAAACCATTTTACACATTTGAATCAACTTTGTGATAAATTGATTAGAAAGGATGAATCTTAACAGTAAAAGTTGTAACTTTTCCCCTGTTACTATATTTTAGAAGATATTCGTTGTCAAATATCTCAATATTTGCATAAGGAACCGCCTTTTCCGCGCCGAGCTTCTCGATGATGACGTCATGTACCCACGGACAACTGCGCATACGATCTGCGCCGCCGAACGAGCACCCCCTGGATATGCATGTCTGCGCCTAAAATTGGAAGTAAATGTTTATTTTTTCTAAAAAGCTGAAGAAATTATTAAGGTGGCCTTTTACAAGTATTAGATGGTGCCGTGGATACAGACAATTACCAATCCAAGGATGTAAATAACAATTGCTACTATACAAATGTTATCCTAGCAAGTATTTATGCTAGAAGTGCAAATAGAATGATGCTGAAATTTGGCTTAATTTAAAGGGGTCACAGCAGACGCAAAGATTGGAGACCTTTGTAAGATATACACTAACATTCTGCCATTTTTCTAACTTTTTTTTGTAGATATACAATGCAAGGCTCTTCCGACTCATAATTTCTTAAGGAAGCTATGTTTAAGGAAGAAAGCAGAGACATCTTGCGACAGGCTGTAAAATCTCTCCACCCTCTTTGTCTTGTCTATGCTTTTATGTATCCTTGGCCCCGTAATCAAGTTGAACATCCAAAAGATTGGCTCAGAGCAACGTCTTCACGAATTATCTGCACTTGCGTCTGGTTAGTTTCGTATCTTCCTTGGGGGGTTACAACTCCCTAGTCCCAGTTTTCCCTCGAATTTCGAGCAGGTTTCATCCTCCTTTGTTCCCTCAGGAGAAGACGAACGGGAGTGGGAAGTGCGAAGCTAATTCGTACGTGACTCAGCACCCTGATCGCGAGTTGGGTACATTAGCATGAGAGGGCGCGCTTTACCAACCGGTACGCGTCGCGGAGAAAGAGCACTTTTCGGGTATGAAAAATTCACAAGGGTCACAGTATTCAGACGTTTTTATACTGGGTGTAATTGGTTTGTCTTGTTCTGCTGTACAAGCGACGCTACCGTATTAATCTCTATCACTGGCGTCACCGTCATTGAAACATCTTGGGTGTGTTGCTTCTTAGTTTCGTGCAACAACATAATGCAGAATAGAAAAAGGGGTGAAAGAAGACATTGAGATATCTCAATTCACCGCTTTTTCTGTTCTACGTCCCAAAATTAGTTGCCACTTGCCTAAGTTACCTTGCACCTTTTACCTTCTCGCGACAGCCGCAAGAGGGAAGCACCACCTAAGCATCAGCAGGTAAGCTGCATCAGCATAGCTACCAACATTCTGGGAGGCTAGAATCCCACTTGTCACTAGCGGACTGACTGATCTGGTTGATTATTGATTTGATTTATTTCTCTCTCCTCTCCCACTTTTGGCTAATCTCAAAGATGAGGATGAATGAATGGTGATAAGATGAAATGGACCACAAACACAAAATCCAGCATACAACACGAACCCCACCAGAGGATTATACTGGTTGTGAGTTCAGATGATAAATCCTCGCTAATCTGCAAAACTAATGATAACCCTTTACTTATATCCTTATATATCTTTATGCGTGGCGTGGCGGACTGATTCACACAGCGCGCTACGACGCCAGATGTCCCGGGATCGAATCTCAGCCTGGACATGAGCGTTCTTTGTCAGTGTCCCCTCATCATTTGCATCAAATCTTCACTCATCCTCATCTTCGCGATTAGCGAAAAGTGGCAGACAAACTAACTAAAATAAACCAAATCAAATCACACTTATGACCATGATAGTACAAATAACTTTTGCTGGAATTATGAATTGAAGATTCAACACTGTATTGTAACTTAGAAATGGGTTGGTAATATCAATCACTAAGATTAAATCACCAGAAATATGAAGAAAATTACATATTTGAAGTTTTTGTAATTCTTGATTTAGCATGCTTAGTATATAAAAGACTTCGTTTTAAAATTAACAATGGTACAGTGTATCAAATTGCTTGTTATATGATTGGTCTGCATATTTTGCTTGTATGCTCAGCATTTGAGTAAACACTTGTAACTTGTAGGCATTGCATTGAATCATTCGAGTAGGTGATTTCAATAAACAGTAAACCATAATACCAAGTGTATCGTTATTAAAAATAAAAATTACATTATTGTGTGGGCTCAAACCCCACGGGCCCATATGAGATGAGATATTTCTCGGGTATCTATTTCGTAAGGATCTAAGAAGAGCATTTGATTATGTTCTCTGCACCTTTTTTTAGGCAGGGTCAAGATGTGTAACTTTATTCCTCATTAGAGTAACTTACAATTCAGGTGTATCTCCCTTTCCTCTTTCTTCTCTATGTAGCTTCTTTGTCAGTTTTCTCGCTCTTTGTTGTTCTCCTTTTTCTTGCATGTGTCCTCCACTTCCTCATTATTCATTTATTTGTTTTCTTCTCTCCAGTTTTCTGTAATTTTTATTTACTCTCTCTCTCTCTCTCTCTCTCTCTTTCTCTCTCTCTCTTTCTCTCTCTCTCTTTCTCTCTCTCTCTCTCTCTCTCTCTCTCTCTCTCTCTCTCTCTCTCTCTCTCTTACGACATTCCTTCCTAAAATGACTCGTAAACATTCATTTTTGAATTAAGGAGGGTAACCCCCCAAGTAGGGTCAGCTCTACCCGCATACATTCGAGGGAATGCGTTAGTAGAATGCGCTTTAAATAAACCAGAACTTCAGTTTCTCTGGATTTAAACGATGTTTTCCAATTTTGTATTCTGTTTATTATTTAAATATACAATATATAATACAAAACTAAAGAAAAAAAAACATGGTAGTACAATATTGTTTGAGATTATGCACATTTGAATTTATGTTAACCATTTCTGGGGAGCCAAAACTGTAATTATTTTTTGTTAATATATATAAGTCCTCCTCCTTGGCCGTGCAGTCTAAGGCACCTTGCTTTGGACGGCGGCTGTGGGACGGCATGGGTTCGATCCCGGGTTCAGCATCCGGAAATTTTCAGCCTGTGTATAGGGCCGGTGGCAACCCACCATCGACGTGCTGACCCCATTACCGGTTGAAGAACACCGCACCTCTAGGTAGAATTGTGGAGGGATATAGACCAAGACCCTTCTTAAGGGCTGTCGCTCCACGAATTATTATTATAATTATATTATATATAGAATATAATACAGTTTAATTGTAATTAGAATTATAAAATTAATTAGAAGTGAGTAAGTGAAGAACTAGTAAAAAACATTACATCATGTCACAAGTTTCCATTGCTAGCTTTTGTGTGTGTGTGTGTATATATACAGGTTGTCCCCGTACAACACCTACAAACTTTCACAACGTGTAGAGTACAAGACGAACAACTTTTCTTTGTAACGTTTTGTTCGATAGGTCTCGTTTCGGCTCCACGAACCCTCGAAAACGGACTTGCTATCCTGTGTGTATGCAGCCATGAGGTACAGATTCACTGTTGCCACTGCCATTTATTTCTCTATCGGTTAACAGTATGAAAGCAACAATGTGCTACGGAGACAGCATTATGCCGTCAGAGTGCATATCGTGGTGTCTCAGTATTTCTTGTTTCCGAATAAACAGCCCTTACTTTACAAAAGTTTGAAATTAAGTTTCATTCGGTTTCTTAGCCTAGATGCAAAATCGTATCAGAGAATTGAAGATAAAATACTTTAGAAAGGCATTTATCTCATCACAAATAAAATAATGGTAAAATATTTTCGTCAAGATGTGTCTACCGTACCAAAGACCGAAGTTTGAATCTTATATATAAGAAGCAGCACTATAACGACCTCTACCGTGCAATAAAGACGTCAAAGGGTAGCAAATGGACCGGACTTAACCTGGTTAATTTTTCCTCTCTATTTCATGCAAAATATGTGTAATAGATAAAATGAATATTCTTTTAACATATACTTACATTTTTATATTGTACTGAGGCGTTCCCAACCTTTTTTCGTTTCACGGCGCCCGTAGTGTTTCAAGATTTTCCAGCGGCGCCCAAGTCAGAATGTAGGCTTATCTATCACTTGCAATGCTCAGTTAGTGTGGTTAGGTTCCTTGCCTTAAGTTAAAAAATAAACATATATTTGAAATTCAGAAACATTTTATGTGTAAAAAGTACTAAATAAGCACATATTTGGAACAATCATATCATTTCGGTGAAAATAATGGAACATTTCCCGCCCCCCCTGCAAGTCAGCCACGACGCCGCGGCGCACACTTTGGGAACCACTGATATATTGTGTAGTGTAGTAGGGGTACATACAAGTAATAGTATAGGGTGTTCCGTATAGGACGACGAATTAGAAATTTAAATAAAAATAAGGAAAATATCATGAAAATAATTATATTTCACATATATTTAAGCAGTAACATCTCGCATTTACGTATGAAAGACAATGCCAGGCATATGTCCACCCCTACTGAGTCTGCATGCATTTATACGCTCCACAAAATTATTGATAACCCTCTCGCGGATGTCTGTCCCGATGCCTCCAATCACCCGTATGATTTCCGCCTTCAGTTCCAAAAGGGTTCGTGGTTTGTTGGCGTACACCTGTGATTTCACAAACCCTCATAAGAAGAAATCACAGGGTGTAAGATCACACTCCACCTGCCAAAACCCACACCACACAGTCGTTCTCAGCGGATGGATGGATTTCACGCGTCTGGATTATTCGAGGATTTTCGGAAGGAAACCACAAGAAACTAGTCAAAACAATTGAGGAGTTAGCTCCAATAAGGGCACATACAGGTATGTGACCTTTTTATGAAGATTTACCATGTTGTTTTGCACTAATCTGTGTAAAAGCTCTAGAGTATTTCAATTTTTGAGTGTGGTAGCCCTGTTTGAACAAATGCGCAATGAAAATGATCTTCCATTTTGTGTGTTTTCCAGCATTGGACGGGTGTGAAAATGAGTAGGTCTACTACTACTAATTCAGAACCAGCATTAAAGGTTTCCAAACTGGGTGGAAGGAAACCGGTAAACAAGAGTGAATGGAAACAAGAAGTAAACATGAGAAACAGAAATTCAGGATCACCTTGAAGACTATATTTTTGAAAAATTCTATTGGTCGGAACAACTTCCGAATACAGTCGTATGTGCAAGTGAAATACAGAGCTGATGGAACTTTGCTGGCTTCACCTACTTATGAACCTACACTTTGCTGTTTTAAAGTACTGGAAAACAAAGTGTGACCAATCTGTGTTGCGCACTATTCACCCAGATGGTGCTAAAGCACCAGAAATCAAAAGTTCAAAATTGGCATATGTAAGGTCACTGTTCAAGTTCATGGACCAAAAGTGCATTGACTGGATAGAGGTATTACTAGAGGAAAGTGCACTACATCCCCTAGGTGAATCCATTGTTCAGGAAATTAGTGATGAAGACAGTGATGGAAATGGAAATTGAAAAGTTGGGAAATTATAGAATGATTTTATTATAACATGTGTGAGTCAGTAATCTAATGTATTCTTGGACACGAGCTGTTCTTAAGACATTACTTGTTAAAATCGTATGTATTTTGTTGGTTTCAGTCGTTCTAAGAAGGGCATAGAACATGCATGCAAACATTTTGTCATATCGGTACAAAAACAGACTGAATAACATTTTGTTTCATGTATAGAGAATATTGTATTTGTTTTCTTGATTAACAGGCATCAATTTGTAATAAACATGTATTACTATTATTGTAACAAATCTTTCACAGCTGATTTCCCGAAAACTGCCATTTCCTCTATGTGCCCTTTGTGGAGCTAACTTCTCAATTGAGGCAACATTAATCAGCATGACAACAGATGCCAACATTGATAAAAACAGGTCTGCCAACCTCGAAACAAAACAAGTTGCTAGGTTCGATTCCAGATGGAGGCACATTGCACAGTGGTTCGGATCCCACTTAAAACTGTAGCTTTATTCCCGATTAGCCTATCTGTGTACAAAGTAAACTTTAAATAATAATTAAAAACAAAAAATAATTCCCGGCCCAAGCTCCACATTCATATCTTTCTGTTATGGTTAGCGTTACTATAGTTCGCTGGCACAAAGCCAGGGAATTTTCGCTATAAAACTTGAGAGGTAGATAATATACACAAGTAATACAATAATTCCACTTTCATTTTTAAATGTCACTATTTTCAAATTGTATCTTTTGTTTTGTCTTTAGCGTCCATTCGTACACAGTAGCATTACTAAGTAGGTAACTCTTTAGAAGTCCTAAATCCGGATGTTCTTTGACGCAGCAAATCTGTCCTGGACAAGACCAATCCACTCTTGATCAACCTGACTGATTTCCTTCAGGTCTAACTTAACGCTGCCCTTCTATCTTCGTGTTCACCTTTCTACTAATCTCTTACTATCAGGTACACCAACAAGGATCATGTAAATCATGCCATCTCCTGCATCCTCTTTTCACCATTGTTTTCATTTCTTGTATCTCTTAATCAAATTTCCCCTTTCTTTCTCTCTTGCCTAGTTTCTCTAGTTGATTATTTCTATCACTATCTTTTCTCTTCATTCCTTTCTCTATTTTACGCCCACTTTCTCTCTCTCTCTCTTTTTCTTGGTTCACTTTCATATCTTTCTCTCTTTCTTATTCCCGCTAGCTCACTTGTCTCCTTTTTCTCTTTCTCTTCTTTATTTATTTTCGTTTCTTTTCTCTCTTTTTAATTCACATCCTTCTCTAACTCTCCCTAACACACTTGCTCTCTCTCGGTTCTTTATTTCCTTCCCTTTTAGTTTTCTATCTCTCCTGTTCCTTTCCTCGCTTATTCATTTCTTCCTCTCTATCTCTCTTTCTTGGTTCATTTTCTCTGTCTCTAATTATAAATTTCTCCCTTTCTTATTCTCGCTCGCTCACTTAATTTCCCTTGTCTCCTTATTTCCCTTTCTCTTCTTTATTTATTTTCGTTTCTTTTCTCTGTTTTTAATTCACATCCTTCTCTAACTCTCCCTTACACACTTGGTCTCTCTCGGATCTTAATTTCTCTTTCCCTTCCTTTCGTTTTCTATCTCTCCTGTTCCTTTTCTTGCTTATTCATTTCTTCCTCTCTATCTCTCTCTCTCTTGGTTTTTATTTATCATTTTCTCCCTTCTTTATTTATTTACATTTCTCTCTCCTCTCCCTTTCATGTCCTTTTCTCTCGCATTTTCCCTCCCTCACTCCTCTTTGTCTCCTCAGTCATTTGCCTTCGTTACTGAAGATTTCTCAATTTAAACATTTTATCATATCATTTATGTGCAATATTTTTCATTTTATCTTCAAAAGTTTCTTTCAAAATTGATGGTCCTTTACCTGTAAAGGATCATTGGAGTTGCTGTATGGTATATTAAATATGCTAAAAACTTAATAAATGAGTTACCAACTTGTTTACAAAAATAGCAATTTTAGGAATGTTATTGATGATTTTCCGAACTCTTCTCAGCCTATCATCACTTAGCCGATATAAACTTTTTGTTTTCTTATAAGGTCGTTGTCTGACCTAATCGAGTCACATATTAAAATGTAATAGAAACCACGGAAGTGTAAGACATCCAAAGAAAGGCTATATCGTAAGTGCAGGTAGCCTCATTATCATTTCAATTTGTATATAGTCTTCCTAATATTTCCACGCTAAGTGATGTTTTCAGAAACCATTCAACAAATTAAACCTCCTATAAAAAAAGTTTCAAAAACTCATCTGCCAATACGGTCCGGCAATGTAGATTAAAATGATTCAGTATTAAGGTTCATCTCACACTTGAAATCTTGTTGATATTTAAAAAAAATCTTGTGGTTATTTCGGTTAATTAGTTGTCCCAAAAAAAAAATCCCCCAACGTGTACACTGCACCACTGCTTTTAGTTAATTTGCATTCATTGATTTATGGCGCATTGGAACTCGCTGTTCTGCTTGGCTTATGGAACATTTATCATTGGCTTTTGAGGTTTCTGGGTGATTTATGTTCTCAGAAAGTGAGGACAGGGAAGACAACAATTATTTTGAATGCTGAGCGGTTGGTTTCACTGGCTGAGCTTATTGCCGCATGTGGGATTATTGACCCAAGGCTCGTTGCGAATTATCGTAGGGTGTCGGGACTATTATTCCTTTCCCTCACGAGATAACATTTTCTTTTGGAACCAAGATTAATTTTCATAATTTCTGGAGACATCTATTTTGTAATTTTCACAAATTGATATGTTTGTTTAAATATTTGGTAATAAATACTTCATTGAAGCAAAAGCAGCAAATGGGATAGGTTTACAGTGTATACCCTGTCCCAGCTAACCGTGGAGCAAGGCCGCACATAGAAGCGAGGAAAATCTATTGGTGGAGCCGTCTCGCGTCACTACTTGCGCAGGAGCTTGTTTTCGTTTGCCTGCTCCAAAGTTAGCTGGGACGGAGTATAAAGTATTAACTGCGTAGTGGTTATCACAATGGCTTACAACATCATGAATTTTAGGTTTGAGTAGGTTTTGGTGTTCTTTGTGAGTATTCCTTCATCGATTTCGTCATATCATCACTCATCCTTATAGCCGAAAGTGCTAGAAAAGCAACTCAAAATAACAATATGAAATGAAGTGTTACGTAATGAAAAAATAATAATTTGGCGTATAGATGCAAACCCATTTGTATATTTTAAAATTGATCTACTTTGGAGAGATATTATAAAATAGAAGTGATGTGAAAGAGGAAATTACTTAATTCAGGTAATGTTTGTTATTTTCCATTAATAAACTTTTATCCTTTCGACTAATATAAAGGAATATAAAGGTTAAAATATACATGACTGTAATAATACCTGTAGTTCTGTGTAGATTTTTTGCGTCCTGTAAAGAAAAAGTCTTAAGGAAAATACAGTGTCTTTTGCGGTCCAGTCGCCCGCGGAACGGCGACTAGCTCGGCGGGAAGTAACATCTCATCTGCCGGCATTTAGACGCACAGCTGTACGCTGTCTTGCAACTGGACGCGTCGGTGCTTCAGTATCCATATAGCTGGTGTCCAGTTTACACGTGTTTGTGAAGTGTTTAGGTGTTAACAGTGTTTTAGATTGTTTTGTTTTAGTGACGTATTACTGGTGCTTTTCTGCAGTCTAATAATGCCACGCTATCCTTACAATATGAAACAACGCCATTTTTATGCACGACTCTTACGTAATTACTAGAGCCCGGAAGTTCAGGCATTTATTTTCGTTAAAATAGGCAGGCAAAAATGCATTTATAATGTGGAAAATAGGCACTAAAAATGAAAAAAAGGCAAAATAAACCGAAAAAAAAGGCACATTTGGAAGTCGCTTACTTTAATCTATAATTTCTGGCAAAATGTTAAAATCTACATTGGGAAGAGCATTTCAATTTTCACCAAATTCACGCACGTAACCATGTACTTACCACTTAATGGCACACTAAATTTCGGCATGATGACAACTACACGATCCTTTCCCTCCAAAGTGCAGAACTAAACTAAAGATAGAGAACTTGATTTTGGAATCCATGCAAAGGCCCTTGGGCATTAGTGCTGTTTCTTGTCAATAACCTCCTGACACGGACGTGGGACGTGATGACGTAATTGTGCAGATGTTCTGCAACAGGCTTTCAGCAGTCAATCATGCACAAGGAAATGTTAACCGAAAGGCAATATCCTAACTCAGCATGAAATACTTTTTTCTCACACTTTTCTCCTTCAGAAATGTTGAAACATGCGTGAGTTCAATATTACTTAAATAAGGCGAAAATTATTCGCATAATAAAAGGAAGAAAAATAAATGCCAACAACGTTTTTTGGGAGAAAAATAATTTATATACACACCTTTTTTAAAAAAAAATGGTCCAATTTCATTGAAAAAGGCAAAAAAAGGCATTATAATTAAAAATAGGCAGTGGGGTCTTAAATAGGCAAAATAGGCAAAATGAAAAGGCTTCTAAAACATTCGAAACAACATAAAAACCGTATATCCGGAAAAATTGTATCAATATATGCAGTAGATAAAAAGAGGCATTTTGCCAAACTTCCGGGCTCTAGTAATTACGAATACTTGTAAGAAAGTTAAAATACGTTTTAAAGCAGAATTCCCAGATGTTCCTGTTTCACACAGAGACAGTGTTCAAATACTCGTGAACAAATTTAGATAATCAGGGTCTGTTCTTGATAAGAAGCAAAGGATAAAACGGCGTATACTTAATGAGGAGAAACGTTGAAGTGCGATCAAAATTCCCTCTGGTGCCTTGCACAAGAAACATACATTTTCATGACGTCTGCGTGGCGATCTACCAAGCTTTCAAACCTGAAACCACACATTAGAAGAATTGAAAGAGAATATCAGCAGGAGAAATTGAAGCCATTTCGGAAGGGGATCTGATACGTGTTGGTGAAAAGTTCCTTTAGAAATGCCGTAAATGTGTGGATGCAGGAGGACATCATTTTCAACGCAAGGAACGTACTCATTTTAATTGTAACTTCGTTAACAGTTATATTAATTGTACGAGCTTCTTTCATTACATAGCTAGCGTCTCCAGTTACGCGGATGTTGCATCCTGTTTGCCGGCAGACTCGATCTTACTTTCCGCCGCGCTAGCCGCCGTTCCGCGGCTGTATTTGGACCTGCAATATATATATTTGTGTGATTTCTTTACTTAGCTTAGTGTTTATGCCACTTTTGTCTAATCGTAACGATTATGATCAGCGTGATCAGGGAACACTGACAATGAAATAGCCATGCCTAGCCCAGGACTATGAAATACACATTGCAATATCTCTGTAGATTTAAGAATCTGACCCATATTCACACATTTTTTTTTCTTAGAATCATGAACTTTTAAATACCATAACATTGAAAATGATTTCTGAAACAGGTCAATAGGAGGGAGGTGCTTGCAGGCGTAAACAGACAATGATTTTGACGCCCAAAGGTGCTCATTCATTGAGCCCTTGGAACAGTGGCTTCATGCTACTGATTGGCAAAACTCAAGCATTGTAATGGCGCTATTCTCTGTTGTTTCATTTGCTAGCGAAGAGTTGAGAAGAGCCACAGAAGTACCACTACACATGTTCTGCTATGTATCCGAACAAATAGCCATGAAATTATTCGTTTCCGATACCGAACTTTTTCACATTGTTACATGGTCATTCTTGGCTGTGCCAACACCAAAGTGGGGCAAGTGGAGGGGGCAGCAGACCGACCCCCTTGTCGATGACTCTACCCCCCCCTTCCGCTGTCCTCTTTAATATACTAGTTTGGTTTATTTTACTTCGCGTATCTGCCACTTTTGGCTAATCGCGAAGATGAGGATGTGTGATGATATTGATGAAAGAACACTCAGCAAATAACATCCTTGCCCATGCCGGGATTGGAACCCGGAACCCCTAGCGCTGTGCTAACCACTGCGTCACAGAAGTCGGCATAAACTACAGGTTGATTAAGTAAGGATCGACACATAATTACTAGTAACAACTCATACGCTTTCCTATATTAGCGACAACGTTTAAAGCAATGTTAATTGAATTGTTGTTTCAAGTTTACGTTATGTACCTTTAAGGTAATCGGGGCTGGGACACTGTTACATGCCACCGGGTATCGAACTCGGGACCCCTTGATTCAAAGTCAAGGATGTTACCACTACGCCATCGGGAGGACAAAAACAACGTTAATTCAGACAATGTTTTTCCATTCACATACCCCCATCTAATTTAAAAAAAAGATATAGGCTAAACCAAAACAGTATAATTGATGTTATTTGCCCACTGGATGGCCGAATACGTCCATTGGTCAATTGATGATATGGCAACTGAAGGTCCCGGATTCAAGTATTGGCCTGCATATGGGTGTGCGCTTGCTATATTGTGCGAGAGAGAAAGAGAGAGAGAGCTTTTTATTCCTTCTTTTCTTTCCTTCCTTCTTTCTGAGAAAGATTGAGAGATAGAGATGAGAGGGAGGGAGAGAGAGAAAGGGAGAGTTTCTTATTTCTTCTTCCTTTCTCTTTCTCTAAGAAAAAGAGAGAGGAAAGTAGAAAATGAATAGAAGATAGAGAGAGAGAGAGAGAGACAGACAGAGAATTTAAAGATACATATAGACACTTTCTCTTTCTGCTCCGTCTCTCTATCTCTTTCCCTCCCTCTCTCTACCAAGAAAGAAAGAGAAGAGAGAAATGTGTGTATATGTGTCTGTGTTTATATATCTCTCTATATATAAAAATGGATTAATGTGTGTATATGTGTGTGTTTGTTTGTTCAGCAATAACTCTCGAACGCCTGGAGCGATTTCAACCAAACTTGGTACATGTATCACTTGCAATCTTGAAATAAATACTGTGGCGGTAAGACACCCCTGGTACCCCTAAGGGTGGGATAGGAAGGGGTGACATGTTAAAATAATCGAGAACCACCCATATTAAATTCCGCACAAACAGGCTTCCGTGACTCTATGCAATCCGCACAACGATAGTGTTTCTCTGGTTGTCTAACATTCAGGCAGTGTTGCGAATGGAATCCATAGTTTTCGTGACACTCCTAATGCGGTTCAACTCCAAGTTCACCACCTATCGGCATGGGGATTGAGAGTTGGTCAAAAATAAAATGCGACAAATGACCTAGATTAGTGTCGAATCCAAAGTTTTCGGAGTCGCTAAGCTAATTGGTGACATTCACGATCACATTTAAAATTAGTTACATTTTACACTATAGTTAGAATTCATTATTTTCCTGTCTAATACAAGATTGGGATAAATAAATATCCAAGCAACGCCGGGTAATCAGCTAGTTATTATATATCTATACATATATATATATATATATATATATATATATATATATATATATATATATATATATATGCATATATATAATTAGTGTAGGAACTCGTTTCTGGTGCTACGACCAGGCAAAAGCAGAAAGGGAATAAGATACAGAGAAATGGGGGCTAAGTGTCCTCTTTCCGGAGCCACGGAGTAATCGAAAGGGACGAAGGAACCAGATGAAAGACACAGAAGAGAAGACCTCCAGAACATTGGCGGCGGAGTGGTTACATGGGCGAATTGCCAAGGGCCTCAGACAAAAAGGAATTCCTCGCTCTCGGCTTTAAAAGCGTCTCTTTAATATAGCCTAGTTGTGGGTCCGCAAGAATTCGTTCAATAAGAACTGGGCGGTTGTACTGCTGCTTCGGAGTTAGGGACGCTAATGCCTTTTCATATGCCGCTAGCTGAGAACTTAATGGAGAACTGTTTTGCGGTTTTATAATAATTAAATATTTTTTTCTATAACAAAATTACAAAATTCTAGTATTGAACAAGTGTTTGCTAATAACCGGGTTCTTATGTAACAAAAATATGCGACTTATATAAAAGGGTCCAGTAATATATACGCGTATCTACTATTTTAATATATTTCCTACAGTAACACAATACAGCTACAGATTAGTGTATATAAAAGGAGCTCCCGCTGGGAATCGCCATTCGCAAGAAGTTTTGTAATAATCCGCTAAGAGGCGCTGAGAGCACCAGTCGCACTTTTGCTTCCACTTCTTCTACCAAACAGAATAATAGATGGCGGTGCTGAATTTCACCACTGTCTAGGTCAAAAACTGACGTCACCAAACTCTCCCTTCCCCCGGAGGGATGAGGGTTCCCGAGAAAACGGCCCCCTGCGATTATGCCAAGCCTCAGTGCTTCCGTGGATTCGCTATCGAAAATTGGCGGTTAGGAAACAATAGAATGATGTACATCTATGTAAAGAATAAATTATTGAGAATACCTGGATATTATCCTCATTCCTCACAGTTACTGAAGAAATGACGTCATAAAATGTGGTACTTTTTCAAGGAACACTTCAGTAATATACCACAGATATATCGCTTATATGTGGTTTTATCTACCTTGAGTTTCTTTCATATATATCACCACCCCTAATCTGTGATAAATCTAATGTAAAGCAAGATAGTGGTTATTGATAGATAACATAATGCCATTTGTAAAACAATAACGCAACACTTATTTTTTTTGGAAATCACGGAGTCGAGGAACAAAATTATCCATTACAGACAGCAGCATTGCGGGAGGAATCGGCTGGACCTCTTCAGGGTCTCTAAGTTAGGGATACGTGTTCAAAAACTCTGCTCTTGAGGTACCGGGAGAAAGAAATAACAGGCAGTCCAGCGACAATACAATGTACCATACATTACTTTTAAAATACGCCTCTATCACAAAAGCAGGGTGTTCAGGGTCCAACGTTCGTGCTACAGAAATAGCATCCCTCGTGCTCTTACCTCGAATTCTGGGTTTAATCCCTACCGCGGGGCCGTATAGGGAATACCAACCTTTGAAAGTGGTAGATATATATATTGCCGGACCCTGTATAAAACACCCACTGAAATATGTAGGTACAGTCAGCGCCAATACAAATGGGACAACTAGATCCTGAAATACTAGTTTCCCTGCAAGGTGTGGATAAAACCAAGCAAGCTGGTAAATCTCGGCTGCGTCGTGTGGTCTACGGCGGTGGTAAAAGTTGCCATTGAAAATTTGCTATTAAAATCCACTTATCGCCTTACAGTTAGGCAACACACATAACGCCTTGCAAGGAAGAGAGATTTCACGATGTAGATGTTCCAGTTTTACCGGTGACTGTATATTAAAATATGTAACAATGGTTTTGGTTGTGTTGGACTATTTACTATATTTTCTTATTTATATGAGAAATCCAGAATAAATCCATCTTTATGTCAGTACTCGCGTACGTTTGACATGCCTTCTGGTCACGTCTTGCGCACTCCCATGCTGAAGTGAGCATTTTTTTAAGTCTTAGAGTTTTACAAATTCGCAGCATAATTTTCCACTTTACCAATCACATACGTATAAATCTGCAATAGGAAAATGCTTCATTATGGCCTTCATTATGTCTCAAATGACCGAGAATATTCACATATCTCTCATTTGCCATAATTTTCAGGGTTAAAAAGGCCTTATTAAAGGTTTCTCGCAGCATTATCAACTTATTCCAGAATTTTCTCGACGTATACAGAGCGACCACAATGAAAATAACCTTGGGCCAAAATTCTCCGCGCACCTTCCCCTCCATCGGGCCACTCCATCAGAAGCATTCTCCACTCTGCCCCTCCCCTCCACGCGGTAGTACGATGCACAGGAATCGCGGGTCTGCCTGTGGTTTCACTATAGACGTTGCTCCATGATTCTCACGGACACACGTTAACCGTTTCGTTAGAAACGTTTCGAGGGACCTTAGAAAAGTGCATTTTAACCCTGAAAAATGAAGGAAAATCTGCGATATTTGAATCTTCTTGGTTTCTAATGCGTAATATTGCATTCTTGGATCCGAGGCTTCCTTCATGGCGAAAATGTATGTCAGTGAGTTAGTGAGTGCGATTTGGGCTTTATATACGAGGGTTATATTTTAAGTAAGGTCCGTTTTGCAATAATAACGAAGTAAGTAAATGTTTTTGTTTTTTTAAAATGAATTTTCTGAATTTACATACACCTGTCTATTTTTCTACATAATTTCCTTGCCTGGTTTATGCATTTACCGCAACGAACTACGAGCTTTTGGATACCCTCCACATAGAACTCTGCTGCCTGTGATAATAGCCAGTTACTCACGGTCGTTTTCGCTTCTTCATCAGTGTCTAAACGCTTGCCACCCAGGAAAGTCTTCATTTGGCGGAAGAGGTCGTAGTCGCTTGGCGCAAGGTCTGGACTCTATGGCGGATGATCGAATACCTCCCAGCCGGTCAAAGTGAAAGCAAAACAGACACTTTCAAAGCGCAAGATCATGGTAACTGTGTTCTGGGACACACAGGGTGTTTTGTTAGTGGACGTTTTGCCGCAAGGAAAAACAATTAACCCAGCTTCCTACTGTGACACCCTAAGAGAAATTCGTCAAGCAATCCAGAACAAACGGCGTGGAATGCTGTCTGTCAGTGTAGTACTGATTCATGACAATGCAAGGATAAATGCTGCTGCTCAAACTCAATATCTGGCTGGGAGGTATTCGATCATCCGCCATACAGCCCTGACCTTGCGCGTAGCGACTACCACCTCTTCCGCCATTTGAAGACCTTCCTGGGCGGCAAGCGATTAGACACTGATGAATAAGTGAAGACGACCGTAACTGGCTATCATCACAGGCGACAGACCTTTGTTCTTTAGTATAGTTTTATAGCTTTCGTGCATAACGTTGTGGTACTTACTTCTAGTACGTGCCATCTGGATAAGAAAATGTGTCAAAAGTTAACTAGCGTAGAGTTTCTAAATAGAAACATTAAATCTAATATTTTACAGCAAAGAGAAAAATTGTGCATTTGTAGACCGGATAGAATTTCAGGTTTGAAAAAGTTAGCCAAAAGTAGGACATCTATGATTAACTATTTAAAGTGAATTACTTTGAAATGCAATCACGGTAAGTTGGTGACGTTTCTGACCTGCGGTCACTGTTTTCAGAATCAGCAGAGAATGTTTGCGAAAGATGGCAGTAGACAAGAACACAGTTGACACGGAGCATTGAATTTTCAGGGCCGAAATCCAATTAAGGCTAACATTAAGTGCCGGACCTGTCACAATAAGACAAGAATTTCGAATTTAGAGAAATCATGTTCTGAAGATTTGATCCAAGAAAGTTAGAAAAATGGCGCAAACTCAACATTTTAGTTAGAACGGAAAAAAATAATATGCAACAAAATATTTTAAAATATGTTCGAAGAAATCGATATACAGGGTGTACCAGAAGTGATAGCGCAAACTGAAACGGTGAAACGTACACAATAGTAGAAGCAAAAAAGTCTCAGTAAACATGCGGTCATAATCGAACCGTTTGCGAGATAATTGCGAATGTATGGTTACGATCCTCCACTGAGTTGATTGTTTGTACACACCGTACGGTTGTTTCCTTGCGCACTCCGAGGTTTCTTTGTTTAAAACTGAACAATGGTGCACATGTAAGCCTTAGACGACCGAGCGTCTTTCCCGGGTAGACGCACGAACGACCGAGGCATTTTCAGCGGGAATTTTAAAATTCCGCAAGCTTTTATATAAAATCTTATATCTCTGTTACTAAGAAAACTGGAGTTACAAATTATACCTCGTTTTGTTCAGTACAGACGTGGCTATAAGCCTGTGACATAAAAAACAAATTTTCCATTATCGGGTAGAAGAAGAAGAAGAAGAAAGAAGAAAAACGTGCTTTTTTTTTTTTTACGAAATTTGAAAATCGGCGGGCTCCCACGCGGCGACGCCGCGACGTAAATGTGCAACATTGTACCAGCACATTGCCTGATATGTTTTGCACTATCTTACAAACAATCATGCACATATTCGATATACTTTTCGTGAAGAAATATTTCCCACTGTGAAACACCCGAATGTTTTTGAGCGGGAAATTTGAAATTCGGCGAACGTACATTATTTGTTTGTTTTTTTAACTCTGAGACTAAGAAAACTGGAGTTACAAATTACACCTCGTTTTTTTCAGTACAGATGTGGCTATAAGGCTGTGACATAAAATCCAAATTTTCCAATATCGGGTAGAAGAAGAAGAAGAAGAAGAAGAAGAAGAAGAAGAAGAAGAAGAAGAAAGAGAAACTGGATTTTTTTACTAAATTGAAAATCGGCGGGCCCCCACGACGTAAATGTGCAAAATTATTATTTTAGTGCTTTCCTTCCCTTAGTAAAAGTGCCATTACAAATCCTAGAACTGAGAAAATAACGATAATAATTTTAAAAAAAAAGTAACGAGGTTTTCGGAGGGCTCACCCCCCCCAATATAACCCAAATAAAATTAAACCTTACTGGTTGTTTATCACATACCTCAAGACTCATGCAGAACTAAAAACATGTATATCCGAACAGAAACAGAGTCACTGTATGTCCCAAAAGTCAGATACTATACGGAAAAGCATCTAGTCACCTATAGGTGACCGATGGTCGTTGGCGTCAATATCGGCTGTCACCTATAGGTCATTTACGGGGTAACATACTGTTCAGTACAATAGTCCTTGCTAATGGAAGCATCAGTAATGTCTAGCAAGGTGAATCTTCTAATTATGTTAATTGTTACTAAGTAAGACTATGGCACTCACATGAAAAACATATGGTGTGTACGAACAATCAAGTCAGTGGGGGATCGTAACCATACATTCGCAATTATCTCACAAAAGGTTCGATTATGACCCCATGTTTACTGAAACTTTTTTGCTCGTACTATCGCGTGCATTTCACCTTTTCAATTTGCGCTATCGTTTCTGTTACACCCTGTATGTTTTTCCCAACACTGTACTTCGGCAAGATTTGTAATTTTTCCTTGGCTACATACAAAGTCAAAGTATGTAATTACATGGAAATCAGGTTCCGGACCCTAGCGACGAGGGAGGTGTTACTGGAGTAATTTATTTTGTATAGTGACAATTGCCTAAAACTTTACGGGTCGTTCAATATACCTTGTATAAGTTTCCGTATGCTGCAAAAAAAAATATTTTTAAGATACATACATGTGTAGTAGGATCCTTCTTCACTTCTCCACATAATCCCGGAAAAAGATGGAAATCACTGGGCGCTAAATCGGGGCTGTATGGAGGGTGGGACAGCCGTTCCCACCCCAATTCTTCAATTTTGTGTTGGGTTTGCACTGCTGAGTGGGGGAGAGCGTCATCATCAAGAAGAATGACACCAGCTGACAGGAGACCTGGTCGCTTATGTCAAATTGCGTTTTTCAGTTTATCCAATGTTTGACAATAACGGTCAGCATTAATTGTTATTCCTCGTTCCAAAAAGTCCATAAGCAGAACGCCCTTAGCAACCATGCTTCTGAACTCCTTATGACGCGAGCCCGTGTTTTCTGAACAAGCATTTACTTTTCGCCCTTGAGCGCATGCGCCTTCACGTCTGATAACGAATCGATTGTTGTTCCTTGTAGACGAAGGATGGCGCTTGTCAACCATGTGCTTCTTTTTAATGGCAGGATCTAGATGTCCCATTTGTATTGCCGATGACTGTACCTACATATTTCAGTGGGTTTTTATACAGGGTCCGGCAATATATATCTACCACTTTCAAAGGTTGGTATTCCCTATACGCCCCGCGGTAGGGATGAAACCCTGCACGAGGGATGCTATTTCTGTAGCAGGAACGTTAGACCCTGAACACCCTGCTTTTGTGGTAGAGGCGTATTTTAAAGGTAATGTATGGTACACATTAGTACGTTATTTAAGAACCGTTCGTGTATTTCAGACATTCCATTGGCGTCATAATGTCCCATCGAAGTGGGAAAGCTAAGAAAAAACGCCGATATTGTACTTGAAATCCTATTTAGATGTTATAAAAACACCAAATAGTTTTGCGGCACAGCTGTTCACCACAACTACGAAGTTTCTTTGCTCAGTTTGTTGAGACCTGCAGCTGTTCAAGAAAGGTTCTGCTCTACGCGAAGAAATTGGTATTTTTAAAGAAAGTAAAAATTAAACTTTTACTTAACTTCTATGACTGGAGCATTGTTATTTGAACTGCACAACTACTATAATTCATACTATGAGAAAAACTTACACGGAATGAAAAAGTAATTCGTTGGAACCACTGGCGTACGCAGAATTTTTTTTTCGGGTGAGCTGGAATTATAAAGGTGGATAATGCATAATTTCTTTCTAGGGGACGGTTTACACAATACAATATTCAGAAACTTTGCAGTCTCAAAAATGGAAATGGGAGGTCATTTTAAGGGAAGTTTGCATTTACCACTCCCCCCCCCATAAATTATTCACTGTTTTTATTTGAAAATGTTTATTTTCTCAAAATTTTCGGAGCGGGCTCTAGCCTCATGAGCCCCTCTGCGCACGCCAGTGGTTGGAACCATAATTATTAAGGTTTCCGTTCAGTATGTAATTGTCTGTATTGCGTATTGTTTTATTGCATTGACATATTTGTACCAGTTGCACTTTTCAACTTTCTTCCGTGGCGGGACCATAGTGGGGGGGGGGGGGGGGCAGGGGGACGGACTATCCCCAAGAAAACAGTCTTCAGTTCAGTTCCGCTCTGGGCACGGTTGTTCTTTGTGAGTGTCCCTTCATCAATTTCATCATATCATCACTCATCCTCATCATTGCGATTAGCCCAATGTGACAGAAGAGTGGAGTAAAATTAATGAAATCAGTGGTGGCGATTGGATTCCAAAATTGGTGGGGCAAGGACGGTATATTTCCCTTTGTAGGTAAGGTTTATCATAGTGCGGGAGCAAAAGTTGCAAAAAGTGGGGGCAACTGCCCCCCCCTAATCAAATCAATACTGCTGTTGAAGTCTCACAAGTAGCAAAGTCATCCGCAAATAACATTAAGGGGGATGTTACTAGTTGTATCAGCCATCACAAAACACAACTAAGCGAGTGATAATAAACAAAATAAACAAACCTACAGCGTTTTTTCGCGCTTGTTTCGTCCTACCTCTCCTTACTAGTGTAGATCTGCCATCTGGAGCTAGTCTCGTATTTTTCGGTCGAACAGTACGATTTTCCACCTACAGGTTGCCTACTATTTGCTGATGATGTAAAAATATTTAGAACACTTTGCTCTGACTTCCAGACAGACGTAAATATATTACTACAATGGGGCTAAAATAATAAACTTTCATTTAATCTTGAAAAATGTTAGGTATAATGTGTATAACACACGTTCAAACATAAAGAAACTTCACGTATCAAATGGGAGGGAAACAAATTTCAAGGCTCACTAAATTCACGGATCTTGGCGTCACATATGACGCTAATGTATGCCTGCACCATTGACTAACATTATTTGCCATCAAAGTTTTAAGAAACAACTAAAGAACTTACTGTTGTCCCAACATTAACCTTCATATGTAAACAATTGCACCTGCACTTACACATCACACAATACATACCTAACACCCCCCCCCCCCGCCACACACAATGAACTACTGAAGACTTATTACTTATCTTTTATACTTATCAATTCAATGTATCATTTTATTATTGTATAATCTTTATATTATCTTTATTGCATTATCATGATCAATGTTTTTTTCTATGTTTTTATTCATTTATTGTATGTTTGACAAGGGTTGCTTGTTAGAACGGCCCACGAGGCCGAAACATGCCTGCTTAAATAAAGACCATTCTATTCTATTCTATTCTAAAGAGCACATCCATCGTATCGTTAACCAAGCGTGTAAGAAACTAAGGTTCATAAAAAGTGGTTGCTCGTGGTCTGGCTCTATGGGCTTGGACTTGAGCCTCACGTCCAGAAGTGTTATCACCCCTCTCAAATACTCACACTTGTTTCTGTGTACATAATGATGCTACATGTATTGGCAACCCATGATATGACCACCTTTCACTGAAAATGAGGCTAGGGCTGAGTTATATTTCATGGAAATGTTTTAAAATAAGAATTCTTTACAAATTTGAAATACCTCAGAGGTTTTCCCGCCATTCACGAGAAAAGCGCTGTTATTGTGCTGTACATAATTCAGCATTCGATAACTTGACAAAATCACTCCAAATATAGAAATACCGATTTATATTTTAAATACTGATGTCAAATTAAAACATATTTCGTAAGAACTTCCTCGCCCCAGTGATAATAGTGAACAAGGAGAATAATAACATTGGCGTACACCAAAGAAGCCGATCCAACTACTACATGGAGTAATTCAGTTGTAATCTATCTAGTAGTTGTTTATTTCTAGTGAGCGACTGACCGAACCAACATAATCAGGCGAAAGGCAGAGAATACATATCTTAAAAGATAACAACACTTACTCAGTCCACACTGCCCTGCTTCTTACTTGAGATATTTCTTTCCCTTCCGCTGTATCCGTATTATTACTGCAGTAGCTGCACGGTTTGTAGCTAACTTGCCTCCAAATATTCAACAAAGTTAAATATTACGTCTCTGCTTTCGTTATGCACAGTTTTCCCTTTCATCATGAAATCAAACACTTCTCACTGAAACAGGAACGAGCTTTTGACAGTGCGTTACAATATTGCAACTCAAGAACAGGCACACAATGATACCAGATGACTCACATAACCCATCTCCGCGCGCGTTGATAAATCGACTACAGCACCACACGGACGGTTAATTTTGGCCAAGACATTGCAAAGGCTATGCAAGGCATTGTTTAAAATACGCGTTTTGCTTTCAGTTGCCGCCCTGCTCGCCATGTTTGTTGCACATCATATGGGGAAGATCTGGGAAATACAATATTAATAACTTTGTATGTCTCTGTAGTGCGCTCACTCATGGAATATACTTGTACATCGGTGATATGGCAGCCCTTGGACAAAAGACATATGAAGGAAATAGAGATGATTCAATCCAACTTCTTTACATATCTAAAGTACAAAGAAGACAAAATGTACCCTAAGCTTGTATCTCACTTTAACATCGCAAAAATGGAAGAAATATTCATCTAAATTTGATGAGCATGACACAAATAAAAAAGTAAACTCCGTAAGGTTTAGTATCTGCATTGCAATATCGTGTGCCTCAAATGAGAACCAGACCGAAACCCGGGTTGTTTAATGTTCTGAAATCCAGAACAAACTGTGTAAAGCTTACTTCGTTGTGGAAAATGGCAAAAAATTATAAGGAAGGAGTAGCAAATGATCCGGGCCTGGATGTAAACAGTATGTCACTTCAATCATTCAAAAGAACTCTACTGGGTCAGTAGAGAAAGGAGTGAGAGGTTAGCCGGCCCCTGTGGCGGAGTGGTTAGCCCATCGCGCTACGGCGCCAGGGGTCCCGGGCTCGAATCCTGACTTGGGCATGAATGTTTGTGAGTGTCCATTCGTCAATTTCATCATATCATCAGCAGAGGCGCCTCGTAAACGCATGCGGTGTATGCTGCGCATGCGTCAATTGTGGGAAAAAGGACAGCTTGCTCTGCGACGACAGTCATGAGCATTTCTACATTCTAATTTCTTCATATAGGAGAAGTATTTATTTTACACGAGAGCGCTCAACTAAGCTTATATTACATTTCTTGGATCTGAAGTGAAAGAAAGTAATAATTATTTTCCCTCAATTGACGCATGCGTCACTTCAGATCCAAGAAATGTAATATAAGCTTAGTTCAGCGCTCTCGTGTAAAATAAGTACTTCTCATATATGAAGAAATTAGAATGTAGAAATGCTCATGAATGTCGTCGCAGAGCAAGCTGTCCTTTTTCCCACAATTGACGCATGCGCAGCATACACCGCATGCGTTCACGACACGCCTCTGACACTCATCCCCATCTTCGCAAACTAGCCAAAAGTGGCACAAAAGGCGAAGTAAAATAAAGCAAATCAAATCAAAGAGTGATAGGTTCATGTATAATAGTAATTTGTGACTACAAAGCAATTTATGTAATGCACAAATATATGTAAAGTACAAATTGTATGCATGCCTCAATAGAAAAATGTTCTGTGGTATCATTTGTGCAATAAATCAATAAATTATACTCCATATTGGGACAATGACCGCCATTTTGTGTATTTTATGCAAGTTTTGTTTTGTCCTTCTCACCATAAATGCTTCCTATGGGCGTGGTATGAGGGTGCTAAACAACATCTCAAATGCAGTACCTGTTTTCATGCATCCCCTACTAACTATTTCTGTAATTAGCTAGTAAATATAACAGATTATTTGATAATCAATGATGTTTGCAATAACGTACTACAGGATACGAACCATACTTGTTTCTCCATTAATCTTCTACCAGCTGATATGAATATTTTTTTATGTATCAAATCTATTTGGAGTAGATGAAATTTTCGTTCTAATAATTATTACTAAGCTGCTCACAAACCATACTATTTCTTACATATTTTCTAGTTCCAGAACTATGCAATATACTGTACAAGGAACTAAATTTACTTTTAAGATTTTCATGCTCATTTCACTATAAAATTAATATAATACTCTGCTGCCATCTCTGAAGATAAAAGATAAGTTTTGAATTTTAAAGCTTTAATTTTCAATTATTATTGCACTTATAATTGTACCGTGTTGTTTACACAGGGTAGTCGTTATGGGTGTGTGGCTCCCTCAAAGGGCCTCACTTTTTGAAAGGCCTCCAGTATCAGAAATAGTCATGATAGACCTTGAACCAGGCAAGTTGTCGGTACCACTCGGGGGAATGAGTTCTAATATTATTTTTTTGTAAGGTTGCGATGCCAAGAGATGGAAAATATGTGATAACATGTCATAACTCTTTACCTTCTGTGTGTTATGTCGCCAATTTCCAGATACATTGATAATGGAAAGTATTTGATAAATTTTAGTATTGTGGCTTTTTCTATTAGAAATAACAATTACAACAATTGTGATATAAATTAATAATATTATTGATAATAATTATGAATGAAATAATTACACCATTTAAAATACATGAATATTTTAATCATTTAATTAATAAATTGGACGAGATTTAACACCATTATAGGATTCCATTGGCTATTTGCCCATCATCAATGCCGATATACTGAGTTGAAAACTGAAGTGCGCAGCTGTGAGAATGACGGTAGCAGTCCGAATACAGCGTAAGAGTTCCTTGAGGAACGTGGTACAATGCCTCGATAGCACGATATACCAGAATCAATGTCGCGGAGAGCTAGAAGGGAAGATGGAAATTGGACATACACAGCGATAGATAGCATTAGACCTTGGAGTATCTCCAAGTGTCATCTCCGCTTGTAGTTTCGGTCACAAATGACGGGAAATATGCTACGACAGAATGCAACAGAACTACAACAACATTCCTTTCTCACATCAAAAGGACACAGGTGTCATCTCAAACTGTCTGCAATCGCCTTAGTGAAGATGTCCTCTATGCATATGGGCTCATGGTGTTTGTTCCATTAACAGCACAACACCGTAAAGCATTCAGTCCGTAGAAACTTGTCTGAGGAACATCGCAATTGGGACCACACCGAATGGAGTTGAGCGCTATTCTCCGATGAGTCGCGGTTCAATCTCCAGCCTGACAATAGACGTGTCGAAATCTGCTTTTGTGCAGGAAACAGTCCAAAATGATAGTAGTTGACAGACGGTGTGGACTGGAATCAGAATTGTGGGTCATATGGAAATATACAGGTAATGGAAAATGGCAGTTTGAAGGCCATTAGATATAGGGACGAGATCCTCAGTCCTCTTGTCATGTCGTGTGCATATGCAATTGGTGATCGTTTCCTTTTCATCGACAATAATACTCGTCCCACAACGGAATCGAAAGTATTAAGTGGACTTAAATCACATTGAGAATGTCTGGGATGCGCCTGGTAGATGTATTCCAGGTAGGCCGACACCTCCCTCAACTCTTCCAGAGCTGAAGATTGCCCTAAGTGAGGGTGGTGAGGAATCTCCCAATCTCATATTGATCAACTCATGGAGCCCTTGCCACAAGACGTGCAGCGGTGTTGGCCGTTCGAGTAGAATCAACCATGCTACGGTCAAATTACTGCTGTGACTACATCCGTTCGTAACCTGTTCATTGCTACACACATTGCTCTATAGTGACGCACATCAAGTGAGCGTTGGATGAAGCGACTGTAGGGTCTTTCTGTTACCTGTACTAATCCTTACTCTACTGTATCTGTTCACTGAATGTTCTTTCAGTTGCATAAACATCTACTGTACATTGCTTTCGTCTAGATCTTTCTCTTCCTCTCTTGACACACAATTGTTTTTCACAGCGTAATTGTGAGACTTGCGAATAATCTACCCATTAAGAAGTTTCATGCACCAGTGAAAATTAGCAAGAAACTGTGTCTTATATATCCAAGATGAAGACAGAGGACAGTGTTCAGTTTCATATTTCATTGCACAGAAACTGTAAGATAAATGTTGCTCAACTATCAGTAGAATAGTTACTGTAATATCAAAAATATAGTCCACGTGTCCCACCCGTGACATTAGAATGCCTCCCTTGGTATCTAAGAAGACGAGACATTTTGAAATGAAGGTATAGAGAAAATAATACTAGTGGCAAGAGATTGAGTCATGGAAATGAATAGTGCACAGGATCTCATTCCATACGTTACATACCGCTGAAGAGAAGGGTAGGTTTATGACTTGAAGATGACGTTCATTGGATGACAACGATTTCTGCAGTCATCGAGGCATACCATGCATAGCTTGACGTAACGTGTCCAATCTGAGCGATTCTCCAGTTGTAGCAGGTCGAGTCCAAAGGATCCTGTTCTGATCAGTAGAGCCCAGATTTGTATGATACTTACATATTCCATTCCTTTCTTGATACATACCTTGAACAGGAAAATGCCAACGAATTATATAACTGACATAATTTTGCAAACGTTTTATGTTACATATTTTTACATAATTGTCAGGATATCACATGTTTTACATACTTGCTAATTTACTTTACATATTTCGGTATTTTTTCCTATATTTTTGAAGAAGAAAGTTTGTAGCTCATGTGATGTCATATTTTCTAATCAATGAGATGCATGGTGATTTTGTTCACTTGAAATGGACTGCCAAGTCAAAAGACAGGCTGAAGACAAAAAAGAACAAAAAATAGGGACTGTTATTTATCGCAGGATGCTGGAGTTTCTCCTTACCCTCTTGTTTTATACTTTTAGGTTTAGTCAAAGCACCTAGATACTTGGCATGAGTGGAGATGAAAGCTATTTAAAGTTACACAATATGTTCCCTTGTACAAATGTAGCTATGTATTTTCATGCGATTGTGCTTTCTGTATATGCTTATTTTCACTATGTGTTTCAAAAGTTGTACATATTTATATATTATACAACAATTTGCGATATGAAAAGTAATTAAGCTGAAAAAAATTGTTTCTTAAATAGTGCACGTTGCTGTGCTTTTTTGAGTTTTTCAACAACATAATCCTTAAAGTTATTTTGAATTTGTTTAAACAAAATAAATAGGCCTATCTAGCTGAATTGTTGAAATTGCTTGGATACTCAATTGTTATCATTACATATTCATTGATACTATATATTTAGCTACATATTTTGACAATACATATTTAGGTACATATTTTATCAATTATTGTTATATATTTATGTATTTTGCTCCAGAGATGAGAGGGACAGAGTATAATGATGAGGCAATTGCGGCTGTGAACGTTGTTCATATTTGAACTACACTCATGTACAATTACAGCAACCTTTTATCTTAAACGTATTCTACACTGCACGTTGCGAATTTCGCCCTGCCTTTATGCCAATCACTAGAAGCCTAGCTTATCGCTGGCTCGACATATTAAACACTGTATAAGCTGTGGCGCTCCAGTCTTTTTTTTTTTTGCACATTTTCCCCAGAGGTTATTGAATGAAACCTGGATAAAAAAAAGAATGATACGAGATTGAAGCCAATCAATCTCACCGCTCTGTCGAAGGCAGCCTCCGATCCGAAAGTCTCCTCGTGTTTCTTCGTGGAGCCGTCACATCAGCTTTGCAATCCGTTATCCATTTATGACAAGTACGTCACTGCTACAAGGGGCAAGCATTACCGAGATGGAAATGATGAATGGTGGATTCTGTGAATTGCATCCTGAGCTAAGTATTTTTTTACTACCTATTTTTTCGTTCTGGAAATTTCTCTTTTTTCCCAATCCTTTTGATTGAGGAGTAAAAAAAAAGGATGTTTGACTCGTTTTCACTTAAATGTGTGTTTCGAAAAAGACAATGACAGTGAGATTTGAAGATAAGCCTTAATACAATCAGCATGTCTTTTACTACAATTCGACAGTAGTAACTTTTAAAAAAATAAGATAATGTGGGGAAGAGAAATAAAAGAATCTTGAAAAAGAAAGAGAGAAAGAGATAGAAAGAAATGAGGAAAATGAGGGAAAGAGAGAGAAAGAAGTATGGAATGAGAAGGATAGATAGAGAAAAAATAAGTAAATAGAGAGAAAGAGAATAAATGAGGAACGAGAAATAAGGAGAGAGAAAGAAATGACGAGAGAGAAATAGAGTCGAAATAATAAGGAAAGAGAGAAAGAAATGAGTAAGGATAGAGAGAGATAGAAGGAAACGAAAAAATAGAAAGCAGAGAAAAAAGGAAAGAGAAAGAGAGAATAAAATAAAGACAGGAGAGAGAGAACGAGAGAGAAAAAAATATGGAAAGAGAGAGGAGGAGGGAAAATGAATAGGGAAAAGAGAGAGAGAGCAAGAGAGAGAAAGAAAAACAGATAAAGAAGAGAGAGAGAGAGGTGAGGAAAGAAATAAATAATGAAAAAGAGAGAGAGAGTAAGAGAAAGGAAAATAAGTTCGAGCAAGAGAAAGGGAGGGAAAAAAAGAAAAGAAGTTGAAGAGAGAAAGAGAGAGATTGATTAAGCAAGAAAAGACGCTCAAGACTGAATGAAAGACTGAAAGACGTATAAATCAGAAGAGAAAAGTAGCAATATGGATGACAATTCTGGCAGGAATTTCCAAATGGCTTAATTTTGTCCTAGTTCTGCAACGTTTTCCCATCCTTTTTTCATTTTCTTCTTGGGCGGTTCGACCGCAGAACATCCCATGTAACGCAAGGGCCGTAATGGTCCAGTCGATAGACGTCTGGCTGCCGTACGGGAGATCCGGGTTTGGTTCGCGGCGGGAGTGAGCTCTACCATGGGCACCTATTTAAAATTATATATATATTTTTAAATATATTATAGATACATTACAATTATGTGACGTCATGTTAACGGGTCATCCTAAATTATGATAAACGAAGAGAGAGATTTAAAAGACGATAGAAATAAATAGAACAAAAATGGAGGTACATCGTGCTTCGGATCCTACTTTCAACTGTAGGTCCAGTCCCGATTAGCCTTATTGTGCATCAATCAATTAAATAGAGCAAAAAGGAAAATAAATAAATAAAGTTTGTGAGAGACGTAAAATATAAACGAGATGGAGAGAAATAAATGCAACTTGAGAGAGAGAGAGAGGGAGATAAAGAATGAAATAAAGAAATAAGGGAAGTTAGAGAAAGAGAGACTGAGAGAAAGAAGAAATGTTCGAGAGAGTGAAGGAAAAGCGAAAGAAAGGATGCCTTGGAGAGAATTGTTATCCGTGTCGTTTCCTTTTGTGCAGTTTTGAGAGAAACATGCACCATCATGACGATTGTGTGTGTCTTTTGTTAGAAAACCCTCATTGGAACGACAAATTACCCTATATTTTCCTATTAGCTCTTAACCTAATTCCAGATCCAACAGCAGCCGCTGTGATGGAAGTAAGTAGGCTCAGATAAAAAAAAAACATATCAGCTTGCAACTCTGATATCAGTGATACATTCTGATGGACTCGCTGCAAGCAGGTGTTTAAGTGTGTGTTCTCTCCCTACCGGCGCCTTTGTTCATACATCCCCTTTTCCTTTGCTGAAACTGAAAACCACTATATTTGCTCTAGGTGTGCGGGTGACAAACTTGCAAAATTTTTCAAAACTGATACTGTTAAGGACAATCAGACAATATTTGATACGCTGATATACAAATCTTATACTAATTTGCAGAAATATGGTTATATGATTGTTCAATTTTCAAAAGAAATGAAGGTATATAATTTTGATTATCAAGTTTCTAGTGAATACCGACAAGAACTGTTTTGGCTGCACAATAAACGTGTGACCAACATGTATGGAATTGCGCGCCATCTATTGAGCTCCATTGCGTTGTCGAAAAGTATGCTACCAAAAACTTTTGACACTGAGTGTACATGACTTGGAGAAGATTTAAACAAACAGCGTAAGACGTCTCAATGCAGATAGCTTGAAGTCTTAGGGAAAGTAATACAATGCAAGAGCTAATAACGGTGCCAGAGAGCATGGACCTCTGAAGAACAAACAAGCATCTTCAGAAAGAGAAGAGTACGAAGCCTGTTCCTGAAGAGAATATAAAACCTCCCCACTCCACGGCATCTTCACCAAAATTATCACGTGCGGGAATCGTGGGAGAAAATTAGATTTGGGGAAAATTGCTTCTCCAAGAAGTCCGGTAACTTTATTTCTTAGTGTGGGATGAGCTACGTCCACTTTCGACTATGTTTCCTGTAATAGCTTCGCAATAAGTTTTCTTTTCGGTCGTGGAGAAAGGAATTCTTCGGTACAGTAAATAAGAACGGTCAGTAAAGTGCGGATATAGGGGCAGTTTCAGACGTGATGGCCTACTGTAAACCCTTGCTGTGTCCTGTGTGATGCATTGTTGGGATCCAATCACCGAGCTGTAAAAGTGTACCTCGTTGTGACGTCAGACTCAACTAGAAATATATCAGGTGCAATATTAGGAAGTCACATCTCCAGTGGCGAAGACATGGACTTTGGAGGGGTCTTTGTAGAGAGCGCTATAGAAATCAAATGCTTTACTTTGCCAG
Organism: Lepisma saccharinum; assembly: GCF_977018435.1. NCBI lineage: Eukaryota > Metazoa > Arthropoda > Insecta > Zygentoma > Lepismatidae > Lepisma > Lepisma saccharinum. The sequence goes on along the minus strand of NC_139252.1, from coordinate 27,448,254 downwards.
ATTTATACAGGGTGGCCCAAAAAGGTAATTGAACACATACGGTAACGGTTCTACATTTCGGTCACCTTTATTGGGCCTCCCTGTATATATGGAAGACCCAGACTAACAAAATTGTGATCTCCAACCCTATGTCCTTCTGTTATCACTTTGGCTCAATTTATGCCAAAAGGAATATTCTACAGGGTGATCCTAAAATAAATAGACATTAAATGTTTTAAAAAGCGAAAACTGTTTGTCCTATCAAGAACCATTTAGTACTGTTTTATTGAGAAAGTCTTCAAGACTTTTGTTTGTTTTCGTGACGTCAGCATGACTTGAGCGCCCTTGACGCCAGTTGAGTAATATGGCCGCTAGCCAGGTAGAAAACGCTTTTTATTGTTTGAATTTGAAAAAAACAAATTCTGTTACGTTCGTACAGCGTCATTTTAGAACCAGGTATGGCAGACATCCATCCACAAGGCAGTCCATCTACGATTGGAGTAAGATATTAGAAGAAACTGGTTGTCTGTGCAAGGGGAAAAGTCCTTGGAGAGGAGAACAGGACTATTGCATTGATATCTGTCGTGTTAAAAAATTGTCACACATAGTTCAGCCATGTAAGTATTTCAGCCACGTTATTAAAAGTCTTGTGTCTGTAAAACTTCGAAACTGTCTATTATTTTAGGCTCACCCTGTATTTCTTTTTCTGCTCAACAGCTCCGACTTTACAATACTGTTAGAGCTTATGAGGAGTGGCGAAATAATCCCATTTGGACACCTGCCTATTCTCAAACCACGTACGAAATGTATTATTGCCGAATTGTAACTCATTGCAACGTTCGAGCCGGAGCACTGCACACTACACCATGAAGCGAAGCAAAAGTGTGCCCATATATGCTAGCTTGTAGCCAGCCGAAGACATGAACTCAAAGTATCTCAGGGCTTGCGGGGTTTAGTATGGAAAGGACAAAAGTCAACTTGTAAAAGTTTATTTATATTTATACACGCATGTAAATAACCAGTTTAGCACATACGCTCTTAATTCCTCTCAGTGGGGTACCTGGGAAGTATTAGTATCCTTATCTAATTTAGGGGGAACCAACTAGTGCAGGTAACCAATAGCAACCTTGGTAGTCGTCACGTGCCACACCGTCTGGGGACAACATGCGAAAGCGTCCCATCAATTGCGAGGGACAGGCCAAGGGGCCCGCGGTTTCACAAAGGTGTTGGTATGAAAGGACGCCGCCAAGTCAATCCAGCTACTGCAAGGGAGCGGTTCGGTCCCTTGGTATGTCCAGTCAGTAGCAAGAGACGGCAAGGTAGAAAGGGAAGGTCTGAGAGCCCAAGGGAGACTTGGGCCGCCACGACCTAAGGTTAGGCAACAAAGCCTGTACAATTTGCACTTTCTATGCACGAAACAATAAACGCTTGTGTAAGATATCATGAAGATAACTTTTTGGCTGATGTTTTACGTTGTTTGAAATCGCTATGGTTGATAGTCGGCCACTTCTGGGTAAGTCAGCAACAGATTCTGTGGTCTTGAACTTGTCATACCACGACTTAATGCTCTCGACATCGGGCGGCATCTTTCCATACGCTGTTTGAAAGTTCCTCTGCACTGTTATTGGTGACCAGGTCTCGTGATACCAGAGGACACACTGATCTTTTTCCTGATTTGTGAACATTTCCGGTTTCCTGGGCACTGACACTGCTACACTACAGCCACGTTACTGAAACCTGGAACAAAAAAAAAAACTTGGTTAGTTTTCCAACATTTTGGCACTACTTTCACATCTCTGCATTGCATATAGCGGATATGAATAAAGTTTGTAATCAGGGAAAGGCTTCTGGGACACCCGGTACAAACCGAAGCAACCCGTTACATATGTCAATTTCTTATACTATATTCAAAATATATATTTGAAATGTCTCATTTTATTGCCTATAGATGGTGCTGACTGCAACATGTTCTAGTGAAATATTTTCTGCAACTTTAAGTCCACTCAGTAATAATTAGAATATAGCCATGGGCGTATGCAGTTGTTTTTATATATAATTTTGCGAACTTAACTACATAACTACACGTAAGCTAGATAATGAAAACGTGCTGTTATGTCTCACCGCGAATTCCTGGAATTATGCTTAGATTACACTGGTCTACAAAATTCAACTTTGTAAAATTTTCGAGCACCAAAATGGGTTATCCCCATGTATTTCGACCTGCTGAACACGAATCTGGCATTGGTTTTTCCACAGCACCCTCAGTTTTTGTGTAAAGTGTACTATTCGCTATGTAATGCTATTAGGTTTCTATGATGCTCAAACAATATGATTTTGTCTCTAAATACTAATATATCAACACAAAAGTCCATAAAATGCTAGTGAAATATTTTTCATACATACCTAGATTACTTTTGGACGTTTGCTGCGCCTCTTATGGGTGCCACTACTATCCTGCAGTAGTCAGCCATCATACTTGTTGCACATTGCCCCTGATAGCGTTGCTCCAATGTAGATATGGTCGGATGAAATCGTTCCCCATGTTCATCGGAGACTTGTCCAAGAGCACCAGCAGGAAAAGAATTCAAGTGTGAGTGGAGAACGTGCATTTTTAAAGACATGTTACTACTGAGATATCGGTAAGACTGTAGTAGTTCGTTGACAAACACATCACTATTGTCTGCTCTCTTGTTTCCAAAAAAATCAGAACACAGTTTTTTGAAAGAATTCCAGCAGTCCAGTTCAAGAGGGCTCAAAGCTGTGACAAAATCAGGATCGTGAAGAAGCCATCTAATTTGAGGGCCAACGAACACACCAGCTTTCACTTTGGCTTCACTCAACGCAGGGAATTTCTGACGTAAGTACATAAAACCAGGTCCATCTTTGTCCATTGCAACAACGAATGACTTCCTAAGTCCAAGTTTTATGTGAAGTGGTGGTAACAAAATGTCTTTCAAGTTCACCAATGGAACGTTTGCTACGTTCTTGCAACCAGGTTCCATTTGTGTACGGGCAGGCCAAATCCTTGTGTCGTAGTGACTTTTTCGATCACGGCTATCCCACTCACGAAGGAAACAGCAATGCTTTGTATACCCTGATTGTAATCCTGTAAGTATCCCAATTACTTTAAAGTCAGCACAGATTTGCCACTTGTGGATGTTATATTGAACTTTATTCAACAAAAGTTCCATACTGCTGTATGTTTCCTTCATTTTAGTGGCATAAGCTACGGGAATAGGAGGATAAACATTGCTATTGTGCAGGAGTACCGCTTTGAGGCTAGTTTTGGAGGCATCAACGAATAGTCGCCATTCCACTGGTATATGTTTCAGTCCCATAGCATTAAATAGACCATTCACGTCATTGCAGTAACAGAGTGAGTCTTCCATGACAAAGAATGGTGTGAAGGCAGCCTGACGATTTTGAAAGAAACAAACCCTAGCATCTTTCTGTAGTAAATTCCACTGTTTCAGATGCGAACCCAGAAGTTCAGCTTGTGCCTTAGAAAGATTCAGGTCCCTAACAAGATCATTCAAATCGTTTTGTGTCAGGAGATGTGGCGTCATTTCTTCGTAATCGAAATCAGAGCTTTCATTCTCCGTGTCTGTATTAGCATTGACCTGGGTATCATCGTCCAATGACCATGTCTCTGGAGGAACGGGGACAGGTAAGGAGGAACTGTGCACTACGGGTCGAATAGCTGACTTGATGTTGGGCTACTTGATCTTCTTTCTATCCTTGCCCTTCATCCCTGCTATTTTAATCATGCAGAAATAGCAATCATCTACGTGATTAGTCGGCTCCCTCCATACCATCGGGATAGCAAAAGGCATTGCAACTTTACCTTTGTTCTTCATCCAATCATTCAGATGAGACGAACAGTTCACACAGACAATATGTGGTACCAGTTGGGGGAACTTAACATGCGGGAACAAACGACACAATTTTCCTGTCAAGCGTAATATGTATGTATAGCATTGCTTATTATAACAATTCTTATATAATGAAATATTTTTAAAACTGTGGGTGCTACACAGAAACTAATAACATTTTCGTGCTTAGGGGGTCAAAATACATAAGAAACACCCATTTCTATTCTTGAAAATTTTTCATTGTTGACCAGTGTTATTGACTGCAGGATTTCTGCGTGAATTTTTCTCTGTAGAATTGAAAGATTTTAGTTTCATTAATCCAAATTCCATTGAGTTTATGCATATTTATAAATGTCCTGAGACATGGTTTTCACAGTATAGCTTTTTTTGGGGGGGGGGAGGAAAATAAATCTACTTGGAAAATAGAACAGAATTTTCTCGATTTGTTTGTCAGTGTCCTTTGCAGAACAATCTGCCCGATAGATGGAAGGTCATTGCAAGATAAGATATCTTCAAGTTCATTAGGTAAATTTGAGTTGCAAATTCTTATTCAATTAACAATTTTTCGTAGATTATTACATTAAAAAGATTTGTGACTTGTGTATATATATATATATTTTGAGTCTGAGTATGTGAAATAGCAAATGTAAGCTCCTCATCTAAAATTAAATATTTCAATATATAAATATACATACATCATTTCATTGAGTTGAATTAGAATTTTTTTAATATGGAAATCACTCAGTCCATTTACATTGTTAATATATTTGTGTGTGTGGTGAGAGGCGGTAATATATAAGGTTGAAATTGAGAAAACATTTGCTTGTAGCCATGAATTTTTGGAAAGTTCGCCTTGAAAACAGGGAATTATTCTTAAATTATATCATGGTCGTAATGTGGCTACCCTGTATACGTATTTTGAAAGTTTAACAGACACGAAACTATTGATAATATATAAGCAAGAGCAAACGTGGAATCGGTCAATGGTCCAGACGAGCCTTAAATCATTAGTGTTGACAACTGTCAAATTATTTACACGGTAATTCAATTGACTATTGAACAGAACTTGAGGTGAAAAAAGAGCTATCTGAAAAAAATGTCATCTGATGTTTGTAAACAGCACATAAACAAATCAAATAATATTTTGATAAATCCCGTGCTTTTGTTTATAAAACTGACTGGGCCAATGAGGCTACATAACTTTCACCGCCCCCATTTCCCGCCGTACCATTGCACCACTTGAATTTTTATACTGAAATATCGCTTTCCTCGTTCGTAAGACCACGCTTCGCTTCACGTATCATCGTTTAAACTTCGAGAAAAAATGTAATTGCCATTACTTACACCCCACCCTCATATATGACCAAGAATCAATAGTAAACATTGCGTCTTTTGTAAATATAGTGTTTCTTTCTGCATTTAGACCTGTAGCGATTTATGCAACAGAACTGTGGGTATACATTGTTTCTCAAAAGCCCACATATACGTTATTTACTCGCAACGAAACATCCCTCCCTTCGTCCACTGCGCCTTGCCCCGGTGCATGCTGGAACTTGCTTCTCTCGCGTAGATAATTCGTTGTGAACGTAATGTAGGATTTCATGGTGTTTTCGTAGGATATTGTGCGAGTTACTGTTTTTTGTAGCATTACTTCTGTTGTGACATACAGTGAGTGTAAAAACTGTTTGGACACCACTGATGGTACGTAAACAAGGGATTCGCTCAGGGTTGTGGGTGCAGGTAGGTGGATGGAATGAAAACCACATTATTCTACCTCATATACTTGTTTATCTGATACAACAGGACAATACAAAACATACAAATAAGCCATCTATAAAGAATAATAACGAAAATATCACATATTTTGAACACAAAAAGTCTTTGGACACTTGCCATTCTTGTCCATATTTTCTACAAAAATAAAAGCATTTAATATTTTGTTCGATTTCCTTTGGCACGAATCACTGCCCGGAGACTGTCTGGTACAGATTTAACCAGATCTGCAGTAATCTGAAGTGAAATGGCTTTCCATTCTTCCTGCAATACTAATTTTAGGTCGGATTTGCTGGATATGTTTATATTTCTTATCTGTTTCTCTAATACACTCCATAAATTATCTATGTGGTTCAGATCTGGGGATTGAGGAGGGTGTGAAGTTGTCTTGGAATGTTACATAACAGCTACAATTTTGTATTAAGGGCGGTATGCTTAGGATCGTTGTCCTGTTGAAACAGGTAATCACTAGCGCTCAAATTATTCTTCAATATATCAATGTAAATGTACAGATCCATTGTCCCCTCTATGAAATGCAACTTGCCGACCCCAGCAGCACTCATACAACCCAATACTAAGAGTGAACCGCCACCGTGTTTGACAGTTGGGATTAAGTTTCGCGGATCCAACTCTGTATTTCTTGGCCGCCATACCATACGCCTACCATCCGACCCAAAAGTAAGTTGAATTTGCTTTCGTCCGAAAAAATGACCTTGTTCCAGAAGTCTACATTGTAATTGCAGTGATACAGGGCAAATTCAAGGCTGCTATTTCTGTTTATTGGACTAACCCAACATTTCTTCCTTGTCACTCGTCCATGGTAGGCATTTCGTCGGCATACGTTACGAATTGTACTGGAGGAAACTTGCTTACCTCGGTCTTGAAGGCTTGCAGCCAACGTCGGAGCATAGGTTTTGGGGTCTTTTTTGATAGTTCGCAAAATAAACCGTTCGTCTTGCACAGAAAGCACTCTTGGTCGTTCACACCTCGGCTTATTTTCTACTGTTGTTCTTTCGTCAAAGCGATCTATGATCACGTGCACTGTTGATTTTGGAATTCCGGACAAGCATGATATTTCCCTTAATTATTTGCACTGATTGTGAAGCCGGATAACTTGCCGACGTTCAAAAACGATTAACTCTCTCCTTCCGTGACCCATGTTGCACTATTGTGTTATGAGGCAGAGCTACTGCCGGTACTGAGACCTGCGAACTGACAGCTGTGAGCCCAGAGGTTGAATGGGTCAGTGGTACGTGTATGGCAGTCCAGGTATATTTATCGTGTTTCACAGAGGTCCTTTTTAATTTTTTTTTACTAAGTGTCCAAAGACTTTCTGTGCCCATAATTTGTGGCATTTTTGTTATAATTGTTCATGGATTGTTTATCGTTGTTGTGCCAAGAAAGAAATAATTTGAGGTAGAACCATTACACTTGTATCCCGCTCACCTATCATCATCCAGAACGCCAAGAGGATACTTTATTAACGTAACTACTGCAGTGTCCAAACACTTTTTACACTCACTGTATCTGTTAAGAAAATACCGTGAATACAATTCATTGAAAACAATGCTGTAACAAGAGTATACAGTGCAAAGGTATATACTTTGCAAAGTGACATTCAGTTGGACATTCAACAACTGTTCGTGTGGTGCAAACTGGAAATTCATTGTTATGGAAGGTAAGGAAGCAAATTTATACTCTTCAGAATAAGTAGTATGTACTTCATATCTGATATCCAGAAAATGCAAGAAATAAATGGGTTTGTGTAGAGAAGAAATCATGCACGTTCTTTCATCAGCTTAATCCCCTCCCCCACATAACAAGGTTCGTTCTTACCAGTGATTTGGTTGGGTGGTTTGAATGCTCTACATGGAGTTTTCCCAGTAGAAACATGTAAGAAAGCGATACTCTTTTGTTATTGTTTGCAGTGAGTCATGTACTGTACGTTTAAGATCGTTGACGAACCAGTCCAACCAAGTATGCTTTTTTTCACATTGTACACTACAGTGGACCCTACCGTCTGCTGTTATTATTGAGAGCAGTATCAAGAATTAGCAACCCGTAGATGATAATGATATTACTAGGGCTCGGAGTTGAGGAAAAATCCTTTTTTTTCCTAGTGTCCGAAGACGAGGCCCAACATAATATATGTTCATTTTGGGTCATTGTAGGCCAGAAAAAGGTGGTTTTATTTGTCCTTTTTTGCCTTTTTCGGCGTTTTTTGGCTTATTGGTTCTTTTTTAGCCTTTTTTAGGTCTTAACGGCTTTTGGTTTTGCAACTTCACCTTCTTTCGACTACGTTTTCACTGCCCATTCCCAATTCGAATCATCATCAGTTCATCACCTCTTAAACGTCCTTTCTGTAGTAAAGAAATAAAGAAAAAATAATAAATATATTTGAACCATCCCTGAAACGGGAGAAAAACATATTTGGACGACTGAAATATAATCCGAAGTCCTATTTCTGTAACCCTAGTGTGGTTAGGCCAAATATGATTCTTCAAATATGATTTTTCAAATTATGTTAATCTAAAAAATATATCATGTCTGAAAGAAGATGCATTTCATTCATATAGTTTTTTCCCACTGTGTATTCCATACCAACAGAATTTTGTAATTTTTTTATTCATTAAATATGTAATTAAAACTGAAGTCATTAATTAATTTGGATCATATTTATACGTACCTTTTTCCGTTTTCAGTTCCTTTTTTTGATATGTTTATGTCTTTTTATAGGTCTTCAACTTCCCAGCCCTAGATATTACACAACTGAACACCCCGTTGTACTTGCATATGTAACACAAACTTTGTTTTAGCCACTGTACGTTACGCGATTATAAACTGGTCGTGAAGCAAGCAACTTACAATAGTGCAACCTCTGATAAGAATGTTTTGAAACTATCTACATGATAGTAATGTTACTTTTTTATTTGATTTCAGTTTGTAGGGTCGCTTTTTGCGCCCTTCTTGCTAATCGCAACGAGGTAACTTTACTGTTAAGAGTAATGTTTATCGTTGGGACGCATTGAAGTAAATTGTGCTTGAAAAGGTATCTCGCTTCGCCAAACGAATAACTTATTTCGGTGCATGACGTGAAGATATATATAGCAAGCGCAAATACAAATATAACTCTATACTTTTTTCTCAATGTAGGCAGCAATAAGATACTTCTCTTCTTTAATAATATAATGCTCTTTCATCTGTAAACACTGTTCGAACATATGGTAGACTTGGGGGGGGGGGCACAAATGTTTCAATCTCGGCTGCTGTGTGTATATTGAGCTTTTCCGTGAATTATACCTAGGTGCAGTAAAGAAGATAGCTTCGTACACCATTTGAAGTTACTCATACCGAAATATTACGCGTTCCGTCTACAGAAAATAATGGTTAGATTTCGAGCAGCATTCAGAAGACAGTAGGTGTATTGTTATGGGCAGACGTCCTCTTTTACCTGGACATTTCCTCTTTTTCCGGGTCCGGGCAGGTTTTTAGGAAAATGGGGAAATGTTTGGGGAATATACAACTGCTTCAACTTGAAGATTCGTAACAAAATTATTGTTTGATTGATTTGCTTTATTTAACTTCGCGTTTATGCCACTTTTGGCTAATTTTCGAAGATGAGGATGAGTGATGATGTGACGAAATTGATGAAGGGACACTCACAAACATCCATACTCAGGCCAGGATCCGAACCCGGGACCCCTGGCGTCGTAGCGCGATGTGCTAACCACTCCACCACGTGGGCCGGTGTAACAAAATGTTATATTTGTGCGTGTCCAAGTTAAGTTTAACAATTAAAATTTTGAGAATAATGATACACAACAAAAAAATCAGAGTCTAAGCCCCGCCACAGGTTACGTTTGCAGAAACTTTTCGCATACTTAGACCCCAAACGTGAGCAGAATATAGTTCCGCTGCAATACTGTCGATTATGTCTGTGAAATGAAGGTTCGCGGTTGAGGCAAGACTGGCACGGGAGATGCTCAGCCCGGTTCTCGCGTGGATTAATACATAAAACCTACTGTAAACTTAGGCTTATTGAAATATCGAATGTTTAAAAAAAATATGATTAAATAGTACATATTTAAATTTTAATTGCAATGATACAATAGATGTTGACCTGAAATACTTTTGTGCCTATTTTAGTCTTAAGTGCCTATTTCGAAGATAACTGCTTTTTTTCAACGCCTGATTACGGAAAATGTGGAAGAATCTGTCAGTGTTTATCAATTGTATTGCCGATTTTGTATTGTCCTCCTCCGTGGCCGTGCGGTATAAGGCTGCGCGACGGCATGGGTTCGATCCCGGGTTCAGTCTCCGGGAATTTTCGGCCTTTGTGTAGGGCCGGTGGCAACTCACCATCGTGAGGAAATTGGTATTACCACCGGTTGAAGAACTCCACACCTCTGGTTAGGATTGCGGAGGCAGTCGGGAGATATTCCAATGCCCTTCAAGGGCTGTCGCGCCATGGATTATTATATAATTTTTTATTAAATATTTTCAAAACACTCAATCCGTAATTGAATTCAGGATTCTTTAGGTATTGTACGTACAATGATGATTTGATTTAAGCGCGAGGACTTTATTTCTAAAATGCGTAGCGAACCTTAAAGTTCGTGGGATCTTATGAATACCTAAACTGTTAACCAATTAATCAATGGGTGATGTAAGTTACTCATCATTCATCCTCTGATGAGACCACTCGTCATTGGCATGACGAGTTAACGCTTGGCAATGCGAAAGGTACAAAATCACACTAAGGAACTAAACTACAGAAAAGACAATGGTCACTCGTTGGGTTTTGTGAACCGTTGAACCTGAATCATGGCTGGGTGTTAGGATAATTTCCTGTCTATCTGAAGTATTAAGCTGAATCGAATAAGCGAAGTCCTCTGTAAGCTTCTCCAATTCGTCGACCAAAGCGTCGTTCCACTTCTGACCTACTGCCTTGCTGACCACCTCTTCTCTCTCCACTCAATCCCAAAAGTCAGTCCCCTCTCAGGTTGTCTCACCTCTATATCACTAGGCCATCGAGCTCTTCCTCTATGCCGAATCGTGTTATTAATTGCCATTTTATTATAAATTAATAATAAATTAAATAAACAGCCTCATTATAAGTTGTAAGTTGGTTTCATTGGACGCCCGCAGGATTTTTCCCTTGGAAGGGGTGGGGGGGGTAAGATTTCATATCTTCCTCTGCAGTCATATAATCTGATATTTATTATTAGTAGTAGCACACAGAACATTATAATGTAACAAATCACAATTTAGAAATATTATAATAATGCAGTTTTAGATAAAACTAATTAAACAAAACACTATTTCCTCATTTTAGGACAACAAAGCCATAAATAAAAATATTAACGTTGTGTTCAAAGACTTACCCTAAATATTAACTTACACATATAAAATAGTAACTAATCTAACTTCCCAATTTCAATAAATGTCTGCTCTGGATACCAGAACATGTCAAACGTCTAAATTTTGATCTTATGGTCTCTTCTGAATACCAGAACAATTTTGTTGTCCACGCAGCCTTGCGTAATTGATGATGATGTCAACGTCAGGCAATGTGAGAGGAATTTGCAGGTCCCAAAGTATAGAAATGTGTTCTTGAAAAACTAAATATGCTGACCAAGGCAGTAATTTATTTTATTAAAAACATAAACTAAACGTAACGTTTCAACCTTCTAGCAAGGTCTTCTTCAGACTCTGTATTAAGTACTTGATACAGAGTCTGATGAAGACCTTGCTAGAAGGTTGAAACGTTACGTTTAGTTTATGTTTTTAATAAAATAAATTACTGCCTTGGTCAGCATATTTAGTTTTTCATAATCATGGAAACAAGGCTTAATGGTGTTAGAAATGTGTTCGCAATGAGGACTGTTCGGAATGTGTAGAATTGTTCGCATTACAGCCTGCGGTAAATTTGATTTCCGAAAAATTAACAAACAATATTCAAGGTTTGATTAACACATACGTGTCACGAAATCTATTGCTTATATCTTCGCAAAAGTTGGTTTGTGGCAGCACTGCTTCCACTACCGAAAATAATTGTGGCAAGGTCAGGCACTGGCGTACGCAGAATTGTTTTTTCGGGGGGGCTTGAGGTGATTAGTACATAGTTGCCTTGTAAGGGAAGGAATACACAATAAGACATTTCTTATATTTAGGACTTTATACTCTCAAGAATAGTAATCGGGGGGTCATTTCATGCTATGTTTGCATTTTCCTAGAGTTTTTCACTGTTTTTATTTGAAAACAGGGTGGGTAAAAATCATGATTTTTATTTTTTTTAAAAATCATTTTTGTTGATTTTTTATTTGAATCTCATTTTTTTATTTAAATCAATTTTTTATATTAAGAAAATACTTAAAATTGCTTGTATAGTTTTTGCCACCATACATATAGATAAATATATATTTTTTTTATAGAAAGTCTTTTTCTAGTAAAGGGCCCTGTAAAATATTTGAACAGTTTGATTAATTTTTTTCTTCCAGTGAAAAAAAAAACATTGGTAATGTTTGTTGAGTGTGTTAATGAAAATACAATAATTTCAGTAACTTTTTCCTTCAAGCGAAAATAAAACATTCTATATGTATTCTACAATTGTAACTAAAAATATTAACTTAAATATTTTTATAGTATTTGTGGCTCAATTTTGGAGAGTTTTTAATGATAGTTTGAAAAATATCAGCTGCCATGTTTATTTACAGTTTAATGATAATCACACTATTTATGGTATAACATAATTAGTATCTTGTATATTTTTTACGCAAAATGTTTGCTGGTTTTGACTGTAAACATTATTGAATTTTAAATCAAGAGAAATCCTGTCTTTACATTTCCTATCGTATGAGCTTCACACCATCAGTACATAGATTTTATTTCCTTTATTTTCTTATTTTAGAGTCTAGTAAACACCATTCAATGATTCTGAGATTAATATACTTTCACTAAAAGTGATTCTGATATCCACAAAATCCTTGTGTACATTTTTCTATAAAGTATTTAAAGTGATGTAAATCGCGATTATATGAATCCACCTTGTTTAAAAATGTTGATTTTTCTCAAAATTTCGGAGTGGGCTGTAGCCCTATCAGCTCACCCCCCCTACGTACGCCAGTGAAGTCAGGTATTCAAGAGTAGATTTATCACACACCAGCGCAACATAGAAAGTCAGGTGACCTAGGCCTTTCGAACGTTGAGTCGAAAGCAGCGGTCTTGTTCAACACGCGTAATCTCCAGACACTATACCTAGTTTGTTAGAACCTGTCCCACTTTTCTAGCATAAACCACGCGACGTTGCTGCAGCAGGTCGCGTGAACTCCGTGAAGAGGAAAGCCAAAGCCAGGCAGCAAATTAAAATACGCAACGTGGCAACAGCGTCTACGTAAGCGCCTCTCTTCTGCCTTCCATTCGCTCCTCGCTGCCCAGCAGACGAATTTTTTCTCGTTTCTCATTGGCACAGAAACTGTCGAGCTATCGCTAGCGCGGGAAACGGAACAGGTTCTAACAAACGCGGTATAATATAACAGCCAGATAGCTACACAGCCAAAGTGCTGGCTGGACAGATCCCTTCGACCTTGCCCATAAACATGGAAGCTACACCAAAAGATAGATGCTTATCTTTAACACGAATTGTAGAATGTGTTTATCGTCTGTTAACAGGAAGTACGATACAAATCATGGAAGTCAACGACTTTGTATCAGCGTAAACTTGACCTAAATCCACAACTGACGAAAGTAGAGCTACGAACTCCCTACAAGGTGTGAAACATGGCGTAGCATTTAACCAAAGTAGAAAAGTAAGGGGTTGGGGGGGGGGGGTGACACTAGGCAAGTGGTGAATTTTCTGTCCTAACATTTCCTACCGTGTTGACACTGTATTGGACTTCACAACATGCTTTCTTCCGTTTAATACCATTAACACTTCCATTCATCAAAGCATATTTTTTGTACCTTTATACACTAGCGTAAATAGCAACCCCACTGTGTGGGGACGGGGGCAAAGTAAGAATGATAAATTAAGAAAGACCGATAGTTCACAAAAGTTTTTTTTTTTATTTGGGCGTTAAAATACCGGGTGATCCGTTTGGGGTGTCATAAAAGTAAAGTGTTATATACCAGAAACCATTCAAATTTATTGCCTGTTAATAGCACATACATATGTAGGAGAGTCACAGTTTTTGTACCCCAGCACATAGCATTCAACAGGACCCGGCGCCTGGATTCGAACCCGGGATCCTGGCGTCGTTGCGCACGGCCACGGAGTGGTTATTCTGCGGACATGATATATAGCGCCGAAATCTGTAGTTGATGTCACCTGGTCGATATCTTTTCAATATCGCGATATATATATATCGCCCGACACTAGTATTCTTTCTTGTTATGCCCGTGATCCGTACGGAAACTGCAACAACTAGAAAATTGTTTAATGGCGTACATGAAAGGCCACTAGCTGAATCACATCTCCATAATCAACGTGTATGCATCAACGCTACCTAAGCACTTCTTGTTTACAATGACTGTGTACATGTTTATCAAAAGCCAACGTACAGTGTCAACCGGCTGTGGCCATGCAATATTGCGGCAAATCCGAATTTTAGATGTGTTTGTCTCCCTATGTGTACCTACTTTACCAATATCCGCAGCGCACACTACGGCCTGATTACAGGGTCACACATAAACGCAAATGGTGAGCAATCCAACGATCATCAGGACAATCAGAAGGGAATAATTTTGTCATCATCATCTTTGATTTTTCGTTAAGTCATTTGGTTAATGACTTCTGTCTTGAAGCCTTCTCCTAGTAGGGCTGAACAAAACTAGAACGCAGAATAAGTCAATTTTTCAAACAGTTATTTTTTTTACTACTTAGCCACTTCCCGAGGTGGGTGAGCTAAGGTATGTTTTTCCGGCCTTGTCCCCGCATTAAGCTTGACGCCCACCGAGACACAGAGAAACGCGGCAACAGTCCCTTTTCCGGCGTCTTAGTAGTCTATAGCCCATAAGATAACCTGTAGACTTCTGGCATGGAAATTCCCGCTTAGCTTCTGCGCGTTTCCCTGTAGTGTACGTTACACCATTTGATTACAATAGAAGCAGACGTTGTCGCGTATCTCCGCTTCTCAGTGGGCGTTAAGCTTTAAGCGGCTCTTCGACTCACTCAACATCAAATTAATGCGTTCCTGGGGGCAATCCTGGGGGGTAAAGGCGGCTGGAGCGTTGTGCTGATAGCATAACCTCCAAAATGACCCTACCCCAACCTATAAATGTGCACTTCCATCTGTATGACGTTTAGGCACTTGCTTTGAGGCTATAAGTCTTGTCAGTTCTTACGGCGGGCGCTCTAGAAGCTGGCGTGGGGAGCGGGGAAGCGACCAATCCAACGCGATAAGAAACGCAGCAGCACGTAGAACGAGGTGCACGTAGTAGTTTTTCCCGCCACGTCGTATCTCTCGGCGCCACCGCTGTTGCCTGGTTGGTCTGCAGCGTATAGCTGCTATCCTACAGTAAAACAGGGTTGCATAACTCGCGCGGGCTGGAATGCCATTCTGATTGGTGCAATGGGAAATTGACCCTAACTCGAGGGGTACCCTGACCCGTGGATTTAAAAACTCGCGAGTTTGTGCAATGTTGGTGTAAACGGGCATGAGTCTTGATGAAAAGTTCAACTTCCAAAGATAAGTTAACTCGCTAGCCTTGTCGTATATTTTGTTATTCATCAGCGCCACCTTCCCGTTTAAATGAAGCGTGCAAGTGCTAATGGACCACGAATGATAAATTTATCTTGTCTTTCTTCAAATCTTACGTCACATCTTCAATGTTGACAAGATATCTAAATATTTCGTGTAGGACTCGTTCTTTTACATGACTCAAGCCCAGGCTCTAGCTAGGGTGTGAAGACATACTTTCTTACAGTCTTCCCTCTTAATTATTCCTTAATGACATTTTCTCTTTTCTTCAAATTCTTTCACAAAATCTTCTTCTCATAAAGCCCGTCATATTCACATTATCCATTATTTTGTTTTCTACTTGATCCATATAATTCTTCATTCGTCTCAGATACTTACGTTATGTAAATCTTCAATCAATCTTCTTTAGCGCTGGTGGGCCATCTATCGACACATATATTGCAACTCATCTTCTGTATTCTGAATTACCTCCTTGTTGGTTTTCTCGCCTTTTCCCATGCTCTAACACGATTCCGACTTTACTAGTGTGCCTCTCCAATGAGGCCCGATTGAGACACATAGTGGTTCGGATCCAACGTTAAACTGTAGGTCCAGTCCCGATTAGCCTTACTGTGCATAACGTGGACTTAAAACACCAAATCAATAAATATGAACTTTACTAAAATATATTGTTTTATTAATGTAAAGAATGTTATTTTTTTCGTTTTATATATTTTTGCTTTGATTTTTGTTCTTACTTTGTCTTGGGAATCATCCTCTTGGCACTTATATTTAGGGGATGAGGAGGTATGGCCCACACATTCTCGATCTAGGTCATTTTGGAGGTGATGTGATCATCACCACACTCCGGCTGCCTTTACATCCAGGGTTGCTACCCAAATATCCGTTGATTTGAGGCTGGGTGAGTCCAAGAGCGGCTTTATGAGGGGACAAGACCAGAAAAATTCCTACCTTAGATCACAAACAGCAGAAATCGAACCCGTGCCTCCCGCGTAGCAATCAGACGCGGTACAGACCAGACCACCGCGGCTCTCTTTACACTTTATGGCTCCAGAAATTGAGCACCATGAAAGGGGTCTCGCCGATATTACTTGGGGAAATCACTTTCCCGCACATTATTGGCTTACGCAGAAGGGGGGCTGATGGGGCTGCAGCCCCTACCTTTCAGAAAATCAGAATTTTAAAATGAAAGCATCAAAGAACTCGGGATAAACCAAGGCTGTAAATGCAAATGATTGAAAATTGTAATTACAAAGTATGTTAAATTGTGTACTGCCTCCCCCTAGAACTCAGTTGTGTATTAGGAACCTTTACATCCCCCCCCCCCCGATTAAAGAATCCTGCTTACATTAGTGCCTTACATATTCGTACGTCTCTCCATAGGATCATTTCCTTTAACTGCGATTTCAACTAAAATTGTAGCCCTGCCCTCTATCGCTATTCATCGAAATTTCATATTTTTAAGTCTTCCAATTCTTCTGATTTCACTGTACTTCCTATCTTTACATAATGATGGCCTTCTCTTAATGGTCTTCTGCGCTGTTAAGGTCATTCTCAGGTATTCTACCGTCAGTTTGTTCGTGACCAGCGACTATTCGTTACGGATATTGATAATTACATCAGACGTTCGGCGTGACAGGTGGCGTGCTCTAGTAGCCGTTCTTGCAAACAGCGCCACGTGCATGTACCTTATTTATTGATGAACCCTCGTACATCGACCGGCCCATTTCGGTATTGAATTTCGTTTCAAAGACAAAGGACCTCTGCTGCCTTCCCCGTTCTCCATTCTTTCCCACTTTTACAACGACTTTTCTCTCTTTTCATGGCCCACGTGAAATATTCGCCAGAGGAACGCGAGGGACCATAAAAGAGACTGAGCTGCCGTCTGCCGAGTTATTTACTGCTTGACCAGCGCAATGTTCCAGCCAGAGGAAACGGGAGGCCAAAGTAAAAGTCGCCAATTGCATGATGGTTATTTTTCTTCTGTTCCCCCTCTCCTCATGAGACAGATACACTGGTCGTAACAAGCACTCGCCTCACAGCTCCGTGATATATATATGAACTTGTGTAATTTATGTCTTGTCGGATGTCCATGAGGGTTGTTGATCTTGATAAAATTTCGACAACTACTGATCCTCAAAGGGGAAGCAATGCTAGACGGTATTTCCCAGAAAATGGGATCAAAGTGATATTTGGTACTATAGAAAGTATGTCTAATGTCTGAACCGAATCAAGGACAATTGCGGTGGCGGACAATTGTTATGAAGCCAAAATCACGGACAATTGCGACGATCAGGACCTGACCTAACCTAACCTAACCTAACCTAAAAGTGGTTTTAATAAAAGTACGTTTACAGCTACCTTGCCAGTCTCAAGCCTAGAGAAAGTATAAGAGGAATCAGTGTTCTATTCCACAATATCAATATTTCACATAATCCTCTTGTAAGGGGTATTGATTGATTTGCTTTATTTTACTTCGCTTTTTATGCCACTTTTGGCTAATTTGCGAAGATGGGGATGAGTGATGTTTTCCATGTTTGAGGTGGTCTCAGAATAGGCCTATTAAGTCACTGTTTACCACAAAAGAAGTGAAGGAGCATTTTTACTTTGACTACAGCCGGAGAAATGGTAGAACTAAATATTACTCGGTTTGAGATCATTTGTCAATGTTCAACTAATCGGCGTGTGTGTGTATCGTGCAGGCTCCTGCAACAATGCAGGCAGACGAACGTTATAATTTGACAAATGGTAAAGTTTCCATCTTCATTTTGAATTGAATGGAGATACAAGTTAATCTAAAAGAGGAGATGAATGGACTCTTCATTGGAAGTTCCCGTAACCAATATGCTGTGTGAATTCTATTCCAGAGGCAGAATGGTGGTGTCATGAAGTAACACTTAAATTGTTATGCTCTGACAGACCCCATTGAAATTTCCTTTGTTGGCCCTTTTGTTACATAAAAATGATCATGGTTCTTCATCTACCCAATACCAGTTGCTTGACGTTCGCTGTGTGGTAACTGAGCATGTTATTCTTGCCTCTTTCAAAGGATTGAGTGATTGATTGATTTGCTCTATTTTATTTCGTTTCTTGTGCCACTTTCGGCTAATTTGCGAAGATGGGTATGAGTGATGATATGATGAAATTGATGAATGGACACTCACAAACATCCATGCCCAAGCCGGGATTCGAACCCGGGACTCCTGACGTCGTATCGCGATGTGCTAACCATTCTGCGCAAGAGGTATTGTACGGGGTGTTACGTAACTCTTCAATTTGACAGATGATTTAAAATGTCATCGCAATTGTCCGGCTTCCCAACCAATTGTCTCACGAATAATAATAAGTTTGTTACGTTCCCCGGTTTATTCTCAATGGATCTACTTACTTTTATTCCTCTACGGCGAGCATGAGACTTATCAGCCTACTATGAAGCCCTCAGGTTGTGGGAAAACAGATAAGGATATGTTTACGTAAACCTTACTAACTCTCACACACTAACTAACTAACTCTAACTCTCTAGCCTTCTTAAACCCGAAGGTTCATGGCTACAGCAACACAGGCCTTCCATCTTTCCCTATCTTGAGCAAGATCTATATACTCTTTTCCATCCCTACCGATTTCCCTTAGGTCCATCTCAACGTCGTCCCTCCATCTTCGTCTTGACCTTCCTACAGGTCTCTTACCATCAGGTTTCCCAACAAGAATCCTGTAAACTCCTCTTTCCTCTCCCATTCGTGCCACATGGCCTGCCCACCTAAGTCTTCTTGATTTAATAATTCTAATAATATCTGGACATGAATACAAATTATGTAGTTCTAAATTATGTAACCTTCTCCACTCACCTGTCTCCTCATCCCATTTAGATCCAAAGATTTTCCTAAGGATCTTATTTTCAAATACTCTCAATTTATGTTCCTCTTTCAATGTAAGGGACCAAGTTTCACATCCATATAATACTACAGGCAAAATTACTGGCTTGTATATTTTAACTTTTAGTTTCTTAGATATTAAACGAGAAGATAAAAGTTTATGAAGAGAGAAGTAACATGCATTTCCTGAATTAAGCCTACTTTTTATTTCCTCTTTAATATAATTTTCATTTGTTAATATTACTCCTAAGTATTTGAATTTGGAAACTGGTTC
The DNA here is from genome assembly GCF_977018435.1 of Lepisma saccharinum. NCBI lineage: Eukaryota > Metazoa > Arthropoda > Insecta > Zygentoma > Lepismatidae > Lepisma > Lepisma saccharinum. Next base: position 27,428,786 of record NC_139252.1, on the reverse strand, counting down.
AAACGAGTTGTTATCAATAATTAGATTTTGATTATTACCTAACACTTGGTTTCGGTCTCTAAGCATATATTTAGTTTTCTCTTTGTTAACTTCCAAACCTATCTCTTTAGCAGTTTTGAAAAATATTTTAGCATTATTCTTAATTGTATTCACATCATCCCCCAGTAAGTCTACATCATCTGCATATGCTAACAACTGAGTCACACAATTTAATTTTAGGCCTTCTTTAGTTACTTTTACCTTCCTTACAGCATATTCTAAGGCAAAGTTAAAGAGCAATGGAGATAATGCATCTCCTTGTTTTAACCCATCATGAATTGTAAATTTGTCAGACATATTAATACCCACACGAACTTTACTTTCTGTTTCACTGGTGCATATTTTTATCATACTAACAAGCTTCTTGGGTATTCCAAACTCTACTAATATATTATATAATTTATCTCTTTTCACCGAATCATATGCTTTTTTGAAATCAATGAATAGCTGATGGACATTTTGATTATATTCCCACTTTTTTTTAAATGTCTCTCTGATGTGAAAAAAATATATTTAGATATCAGTTAATGTTAATATATTACACTTGCGATCGAAATTAAACTCCTTATTACAAACAAAATTGTATTAAGATCATAATTGTTCTTGACTACACAAATTAACACATTCACATTTCCAAAATCACTTCCATCATCCCGCAACATTCATAATATCTCTCTCCTAACAACCCACAATCAACTGTTTTAAGGTTAGTCCATAACCATAACAGACTACCCAATTGAACAAAACAAATTACGTCATCATAGACAATGAACATATTAAACACTTAAAATGATACAATAAGTTGGTGCGTATCAAGTTGTCAATAATAATAATTATTGTAATGTTTAAATTAAAATAATTACATTACATCAAATTATTACTAATTACAATGTCTAAATTAATATATTATTATTATTACATGAATAAAAAAAAGAGACTGTATAAGAATAGAGATACTTATAATAGCGCATATTCATTATGACTAGGGAAGGCATTTTAAGGTGCAGCACCTTTACAAAAATATAGCTGTTTTCATACCGGTCGTTTGAGATATGTATTTTAGGACATGAAATCAAGTAAAATGAACACACTTTGTTGCACCTTTTCGTGAGATTAGCACATTTATTCCCTTTTCACCCCCTCTTTGATGCTTCGGCACACTTTTTCCTTTCATTTCTTTCATGATTTGTTAAAAAATTGGACAGAAAGATAAATTATATTCACTCTTCTTGAGCAGTTACATAACATCCTATGGTCTCATTTTGTAGAGCAGAACGAGAACTATAAAATGGTATTAATATAATCATTGTAGTGCAAATAGTTCCCAAGATAATGTAGCAAAACCCGCGAGAGAAAATACAAACTTCAACAAAACCTATTCGGCAGAACCACCGTTCTCTCTGCGGTCCGCGCGCATTATATACACAGTTCTCTCTGCGGTCCGCGCGCATTATATATATGAAGGCTCAGAAAAAGAGAGCATTGAATAAAGGCATTTTATCAGAACTTTCTTTGCACCTTTTAGAAAACATTTTCAGAACATTTTTTCCCTTTCACGACCATAATCTTGCACCTTAAAAGCCTTTCTCTAATTATGACGAATAAAAAAGCACCTGCCACTTATTTCTGACATATTTTTAATGTTAAGAAGCTATGGTCTCAAACGAAAGCATTTATTAATTTATTCAAAATTTCCAGTACAGCAGAAGTAAAACTGGTGCTGAAAATAAGAACAAGAAATAACACAAAACCGTATCAAAATAAACATACATCAGTTTCACAATAACGTGACTTGCTGAAGGTGTATAATGTTTTAGCGGTGGACAAATGAATCCGTACTATGCTGCTTTGAGTAAACGCACTAGTAAGACGTGATAGGAATATTATCATATTTCTTCGAATCCAAGATGCCATAGAAAGTAAAGTGCTTTGATTAATAACATTCAAGAGTGTAAGTGTCATTTCATCAATTTCATGACTCATCCTCATCTTCGCGATTAGGCAGAAAAGAGAAGTAAAATAAACAATCAATCATGTTTACATAGGGGAATCATCAGCTCTTGGACTTTTAATCAAAAGTGGTATTCGCACGACTGAACTAAGCCTCGCTGCGAATCATACCGGGATCCATTGACATACTGGATTCGTTAATGAGACGACGCTTGTCCGATTTCCTGTAAGGCATCATTTCAATGCATGCATGTTCTCATCTTAAACTATAGGTCGAAATAATGATTTGTTATTGGTCAAGCAATCCATAAATTCTAATGGGTTCCACAACAGAACCGATCCTTTTTCTCCTCGCAGAATTTAAATTCTGTCCAAGTTAAGTATTGTTTAATTGAAGAAAATGTTCCTGTACCGTATTTAAATTCATCGGAAAAGAGGTTCCTGGACCGTATTTAAATTTACACGGAAAAGAGGCTCCTGGACCGAATTTAAATTTACACGGAAAAGAGGTTCCTGGACCGTATTTAAATTTACACGGAAAAGAGGTTCCTGGACCGTATTTAAATTTACACGGAAAAGAGGCTCCTGGACCGAATTTAAATTTACACGGAAAAGAGGTTCCTGGACCGTTTTTAAATTTACACGGAAAAGAGGTTCCTGGACCGTATTTAAATTTACACGGAAAAGAGGTTCCTGGACCGTATTTAAATTTACACGGAAAAGAGGCTCCTGGACCGAATTTAAATTTACACGGAAAAGAGGCTCCTGGACCGTATTTAAATTTACACGGAAAAGAGGTTCCTGGACCGTATTTAAATTTACACGGAAAAGAGGCTCCTGGACCGAATTTAAATTTACACGGAAAAGAGGTTCCTGGACCGTATTTAAATTTATACGGAAAAGAGGCTCCTGGACCGAATTTAAATCCATCCGGGGAAAAGGTTCCTGTACCGTATTTAAATTAATCGGAAAAAGATTCCTGGACCGTATTTAAATTTTTACGGAAAAGAGGTTCCTGGACCGTATAAAAATTTATACGGAAAAGAGGTTCCTGGACCGTATTTAAGTTCATCCGAAAAAAAATGTTCCAGGTTCGTATTTAAATTGATCCGGAAAAAATGTTCCTGGACCGTATTTAAATTCATCCAAAAAAAAGGTCCCTGGACCGTATTTAAATGTATACGGAAAAGAGGTTCTTGGACCGTATTTAAATTTATTCAGAAAAAGGTTCCTGGACCGAATCGAAATACTTCAAACATAAAAGGATTATTTATGGTGTAGAACCCATTTACAATTGCTGACTTTCTCTCCCGGACCGGAATTGAATTTATTAAAAATTCCTCTACCTTTAACAAGCCTCCTAGTAGGAACACAGATACATGAAATATTATGAAAATATATTTGTGTGTACGATTTCAATTCGATAGTTTCTTCATGCTGTGACCTGATACACGTTTTACGTGTGAAAGTAGCTCTTGTGTTCGAATTTCATAGTCTGATACTTGACAACACTCGTTGAGTTTGACACCAAACTTGGCCAAGAGTGAGTTCAAAGTACCACTTGGAGTTCACTGAGTGGCACTTCTTGTGTTGCCTGCTAAAGCTTTTATGTTTTGTTCCTCACGTATGGTCGCCATTTTTTATCGAGGATGGACTATTTCGAAATATGCGGCCATTGGATTCAGTAATTGAGAAGCAGATGGCCATTGCTTTGTGTGTACGATGGAGAGCAAATTCTAGATTCCCATATGCAGGGTGAGTCATATATGGCTACACGTTTGAAGTAAATATAGTGGGTTAACTGCACAATGTAGAAGGAAATGGTGAATGGTACAGGGTGTTTCATAAAGGACTTTACAACTTCGTAATTATATATAAATTTATTCACACGACTTACAGAGCTGATTTTTGTGTCTTTTTGTAGTAAAGTACATCAAGTTTTTACCCTATAAGTTAGTAAGGTTCAATGTGACCTCCATTGTTAATTTGGCAGACATACCATCTGAAGTCGATTTCTTGCCAAACCCACTGCAGCATGTCAGACGTAACTTCCTCAACTGCAGCGTAGATTCTTGCTCTGAGATCAGCGAGTGTAGCAGGTCTGAAAACTTCACTCTTGATAAAACCCCAGAAGTTATAATCAAGAGGTGTCAGGTCTGGTGAACGAGGTGGCCATGCACACTGATTTGAAATGAGGTTACTGAGGAAATCCCGGACGTCGTTGAGGTAGTGAGGCGGTGCGCCATCTTGCTGAAAGTGAATATGCAAATTCTGCAAACACTCACTGGTAATCAGTGAAGGCACCCACTTTGGTACAACTGTCGCTAGCACTGGCGGTGGTGTGAATCGGAACTAAGCTACTACGTGAGTCAAAACTGATGTATTTTGCTACAAAATGACACCAAAACCAGCTCTGTGTGGCTTGTGAATAAATTTATACATAATTACATAGTTGTAAAGTCCATTATGAAACACCCTGTATAATAAACTTGAAACTTCATTTTTCATTTCAGATAAGAGTCACACGACCGAGTTTACGTCATTAGCCAAGATGGCGCTGAACATCCAGCAGCAAGCTGCAGTTGCAGGCAGCGTGGGCAACTGCACGCCAGAATGATAGTGAGACTGTCGAGACGTGATTTTAAAGTAACATTGTTGCTGTCGACTGTAGGAAAGTGAAAAAAACGACTGATTTCAGTGTTGTTTAGTTTAAGTCCATTACCGTGCACACTGCTCCCACGCTGCAACTGTAACTTGCTGCTGCATGTTCAGCGCCATCTGGCCGACGACCTGTAAGCTTGAGCGCGTGACTGTTATCTGAAACGAAAAATGAAGTTTCAAGTTTATTATACCATTCACCATTTCCTTCTACATTGTACAGTAACACACTATATTTACTTCATACATGTAGTCATGTTTGTGACTCACCCTGTACATATGGAATTAAATGCATCAAAGCTACTTGATGCATAAGAAACTCATCGATTGATGCACTGAAGCGTGTTTATTGGCGTTTGCAAAGAATCGGGTTTACAGTTTGAGGCATCTTTTCGTGTATCATTTGTAAAAGTACCGCGAAAATGCATCATATTATAACGAGTATTGTTATACGAGTCATATTATATTCAACTGTATTCATGTTTTTCTCTATATTATTGATAATGATTATTGATAATTAACCATGACTGTTGCTGCGCGCATGTTTGTATTCTTGAGGACTCGCAGAACAAAATTTTTATATCTGTTGGCAACATTGTGCAGCGCGATACGAGTAACAGATCTTTTGAACGGTTCATTGGTAATAACTGATCTTGATTTCCGAACGGGATCCAGCAAGAAAATGCTTCTTTCTTTAATGTGATTTAGCGAGTTTGTGAAAAACAAAGATTAAACCATGGGTTTTAATCATTCTCGGATATACGTTGGATGTGAAAGCAGTTCTGCACTGGGAATTGGACTTGTTGCCGGAAATTGCAGGTTGGAATCTGAACGTGAGGAACGGGTCGCGGAAGAGCGATTCAGGAGTTCGGGGAGAAAATATGGTAGACGCAGAAGTGAGCTGTTTGGATGTTGCAGATATCAAGGGATATCGGTCCATTTATAGGCGATCCATCCAAATTGAAGGATGCCTATGACCCACAAAGGATAAGATTACCTGTTTCACGAGAAATTTGTGAGCGCAAGTGAAGGTGTGAGCGGATATGTGAATTTTATTTTCGCTCAATATTCACAAATTGAAGGACCCGGATGCATTGTAAATAGGAATCCTTTTCTATCTAAGTGCTTACGGATAAACTCAAATCCAACTTGGAATACATGAAACTCATCGGCATTATACGTGATTTAAGCTAGCTTTCGTGTGCGTATATTATGGCCATAATACGAAACTCAATACGTCGTTAATTTGAGCGCGAAGCATATGCTTGAGGTAGCCATCTTGTCGAGGAAATCTCTCGCTGCCTAAGACTGTGTAAATATTAGTTATTGTATATAATTTTAATTTATCGTGCTCAATTTATTCATTGTTTTCTGTGATATTTGTCAAAATTTACCTCATATCGATTGAGAGATTTGTAACGTATGTTCACGTCCGTTAGCTGTCAATAATTGAGGCTGCTAAAACTTACATAGACAAATTTTATTGTTGGTTTTCATACGTTGAAATGGTATAAAATTGTATTCGTCAGCAATGTCAAAATGATCTAAACTGGTAATTTTCAGATTATTTTCACACGTAATAATTTACGGTGTCAATGTGCATGTTGTGATCGATTTTAAGGAAAAAGTCAGCGATCACATCAGTTGATATTCACGTATTAATACGCCATTGTCTGGCATGTTGGTAAGGTGCAAAATGTTGCTTACACAAAATATTGTGTTATGTGTTCGTCGTAATTCAAAATAAAATCCAGCAGATCTTATTTCTGCAATTGTTTTAGTTAATAAATGCTCATAAATCAACTCTCTAGTGTGAATATTATTAATTTACAGATTTCAATTCATGTAAGATAACCATGTGCATACTAATGTCAGTGATCTCTTACAGGTGGGGGGTTCACTTCTTACTGGTCACTCGTGCATGAATAATAACTCAAGAAATTGTTACTTACTTTTACCTTAGCGTATTCGTTATCGGGAAAGAATTTAAATTAAGTTCATCTTTCGGGTGCGTCAATAAGTCAACGAAGATGGGTTTATTTTAATATACAGGGTGGACAGGTGACAGCGGAATTTAGTATAAAGCATAAGTTCATTTCTGCTGCGGTTTTATACTTCTTGAGGTCAATAATGGTGAACATAAACTTTTAGGGTAATTTTGGTCAAGATTCTTTAGTTTGTTTAAGCTTAATTCTTGTAATTCTTTAACACGGCTACCAGCGTTACCGATGAGATGGGTAGGGTCACGTGTGAGAATTTGATGTGTTTTCAGTGTTTTGTAATTGAGATGTCATCTAAATTGTTCACATTAACTTAATATATCTACCCACCAGGCATTGACATTCTGATTGAGAGTTCTCACCTCTCAGGGTTCGTCACAATATGATGCAGTGAGTATTTATTTCTATGTTGAGCTGTACTTTAATGCATCAGTTACGTTTATGATGCATCTTCTCGATGATGCATTTAAATCTTTCGACTGAGCTGTAGACGTTATGCATTTCTTGATTCAACTGATGCATTTATTTTTCTGTGTGTACGAAAACTAGATTATAGTGCGATTTGGGAAGAGATACATACACGGGTGTACTGAAGAGGGGGCTGATATCTGTGTAGCTCACTCAAATGCATGATGGTTGTTTGTTTGTTTGATTTGGTGTTTTAAGTCCACTTTATGCACAGTAATGCTAATCGGGACTGGACCTGCAGTCTAAAGTGGGATCCGAACCACTATGTGCCTCCACTGGGTATCGAACCCGGGACCCCTTGATTACAAGGTTCAAATGCATGATGCAAGAAGTAGAAAACTGTGGATTGCCAGGCAGAGTTTGCCAAAGTTTAAATCCAATTTATGGCAGATAAGCTAACCAGAACTAAACCTATAGCTTAAAGTACGTATAATGGGCTCCAATCTGGAAACCTTTGATTACAAGACGTTTAGTATTGCCAGATGTTGTAAATTAGAAGGACATCTGTTTCAGATCAAAGAGGACATTATACTAATATCATGACTACAAGAATATTATTATATGTTATATATTAATAATATGAAATTATTATTATTACTTATGGATCGTTCCTGTGAATAGTTCTCCTGGAATGAACACTTCCTCTTGGACATTATGAAAACATTTCATGCACCAGCAACGTACAAAAGAACAGATGAGCTTAATTCGGGATGGGGTAAACGTTCCGAATTCGAGAAACAAATCTTGGATTTGTGATACGTGTTACAAATTCTAGATTCAAATGATTAACATTCGTGTACTTTTGATTCGAATAATTCTAGATTGAATGACTCCTTTGCAACAAATAGTTGGAGGACGGTACTAATATCACATCCTCCAAGCACTTGGCTTTTCACTCTACATTGACAATGCCATACTGGCTGCCCCCCCCCCCCCCCGTTTGACTGCGTCCTTAGTTTCAAAAGCGTCAACAACATACTCACTCTTTTGATACAGAGTTGGATGAATACAGAACCGAGATCTTTATCGCCATTGTTCCAACAATCCAGCAGTTTTGCCAACTTCGAATCATGTGAAGGAAAATTGAAAGAGATTTCAATGAAAAATATCTCTAGTTTGAAAGGGAAAACAAAAACCGGGAAAAATAAGCTTTCCAAAATTATTTTGTCGAGTAGAGAACCTTGGTTAAGAGATTGAGGTAGTGATTATTGAATTGACTTTACTGCGGGTAGGTAATCCTGTACTGACTTGATTTCATTGTTAGAAGTTAGGCCTAACTCTATTTTTACCTAAATATCAAGAAAAATGCAGGCATAGAAGCACACAAATAAATTTAAACAGCATTTTACTCTTGTCGAAATATGAATAACATGGTTCTTAATAGAATCCTAAAATAACCCTTTAAGTAGGCTTACCATATTTTTTTTGGGTCCAACCCAGGACAAATTCGCGTTCAACTCATTACTGATGAATTTCAGGGTTCTTTACAAAAATAAATTGAAATTACTTAAAAGCCTTAACATTATTAATGTTATTAATTATTATTATTGTTTCTCAACAATTGTCTAAATTGTCTACGCTTGAGAAGAATTTTTGTACGTGAACATCATTATTTTCTTTTCGAGTGCATAGCAATTCTTTGGCAGAAGATGGTATAAATTTATGGGTTTCTCTTTCCTGAAGTTGACAATTAATTGAGAATATTTCTAACATGCTTCCGTTGCTGTGATAGAATTAGCTTCCAATTTCAAAACTACAATATTAAATATCTGTAGAGAACCATGCAAAAATTACAAATACAATTCACTTTCTGAATTTTCGAAAAAATCAAATAATAATTTTGGGCGTTTGTCACGAGACAAAATGGCAAGAATTATTTCTATTGCAGGCAACAAACTAAGGAACCTTGTGCTGCTATGGGATAATACTTTTTTGTTAACGTTAAATACACACTTTATGTTGCCCATTGCCAAATGCAAAGCCCTTGTAAATATTTATAATTATCAAAACCGTGCAGACGAGTTACTTCACGCTTGCAAGACCACCAAGACGCTCACGGAAGTACGGAAACTGAACCGCTCGGAAGTCGATATCTCGAAGAAAGAAAGAGTAAAATCGATCCTTGCCGGTCATAAATTCTGGTCGTGAATATTCAATACCGGTAGCTATTTTCATGTTCAGATTCTCAAAACCCCGGACAGCACTAACAAACCAAGACTGTCCATTTTAATCCCGGACATATGGTAAGCCTACCTTTAAAGTAATTTTCATATAACACATTAATAAACATACGTGGACTATTAAAAGCATTAGATGTAATATGGAACCAGAAAATTGGCAGAATATGCATAGCGAACAAGTGGCTAAGACATGTGGAAATTATTAGAAGACTAAATGCTCTGAAAAATATAACAAGAAATGCTATATCAAGTAAGAGGGATTGGAAATCCGAGATGGGATTTGCGTTTAAATTATACGATCCAGAATTATTCATATCCTGGTTACATAAATTCGTTACCCGACTCCCGAATCCTAAATCTTTGCGCGATTCCCGAATCCAGAATATGTTACCAGATTCTCACCTTCAAATTTTTTTTACTCGATTGGCGAATAAAAAGTTTAGTACCCGATTCCCAATTAAGGGATTTGTTACAAGAATCCAAAAAGTGTTACCCGATTCCAGAATGTCTACAGGTCAGGGTTAGTGGAGCCGCGGTGATCTTGTAGGTAGGGCGTCTGACAGACACGCGGGAGATCCTGGTTCGATTCCCGATTCCGGTCTTGTTCCTGCATAAAGCGGCTCCGATGTTCACCCAGACTCAAATCAATGGGTACCTGTGGATAACCCTGTGTGTGTGTGTGTGGGGGGGGGGGGGTAAAGGCTGTTGGAGCGTGGTGCTGATCACGTCACCTCCAAAATGACCGAGATCGAGAATGCGTCTAGTAAATGTGCCTTCATGGGATGGTGCTATGTGCACGGGGAACTTTACCTTTTTTTATCCAGGATTAGTCATGCAACTTTTCACAAATGGATTTGCACTATAAGCTCCTTCTTGTAGAAAGAGGCGCTTTCTGTTTTGAACTCATGACTCGAACCCTACTAACACAGTCTAAAAATAGTGTTTACACTCTTTGACTGTTAGAGAAACTGTTAAAGATAATTTGACTGTACTTTTTGTATCTGAAGCTGCAATATCTACATTGAGTGTGTGTGTGAGCGTGTGTAGGCATTCTGTTGTTTTTAGTTCCATCACAGCCCACCAGGCGGTAGGCATTAGTTGCAGAGGTGGCAATTTTTCTTTTGAGCAATGTAAGAAGTGACAAATAACCACCAAGATCTCCCAATTAGATTTCTACCTCTGGAAAACTGAAGAACGATGCGTACCCTACAAAGCCATGGTCACTGGATGACATGAAACATGTGGAAACCATATCTGTTGTTTGTTCATTTGTCGATCTGTTCTATAGTATTGCGGAAAAAGTATTCCTGCAAATGAACATCTGTAACTAGTATGTTACACTTAAGAAAGTTCATACCTACTGTTATTAATGTTCCCATTATTAACGTTCAAAGACTGTAAACACTATTTTTAGACACCCTGTACTTACAGTAGGTTTACTGAGTCCAGTCCGTTCGTCCCAGGGAAAAAATATTAAATGTTCTTCAGCTTCCCTTATAATACGCACAGGAACACCCTGCGCCCTGAACAGAAAGACCAGCATTATTGAATCAGCTGCGACCACGGGAGCTTCATTAAACTTACAAACCCATCGGAGCAGAGACCGTACATTTGTTCTGTTCTATATTTTTCTTCGCATATTTATATCGTCGGGTTACCACTAACGGCATCCTTGCCTGGAACATCCGCAGAATATATTTCGGCATGGACAGGAATATACAGTTATATGGAAATGGGTCACGGCGTAAAGTCAACAAAAAAGAGTGAAGAAAATAGGACAATAGAAGATAAATAGAAGCCCAGAAAATAGGGAGAGCCGTCTGAAACCACAGTGTTCTCCAAAGAGTTGAGTTACAGAAGTCTTGTGTGTTTCCTTTATATCCATACAAAGTTACAGGACAGTACAATTAGTGAAATAAGTGATAACTTCAATGATACTTAAGTGTGTAATGCATTCGTGCACCGCTAGGGGCGCTATCGGTCCAAATATACTGTGTCCCCGGAATCTCAAGCAAGGCCGCGGATAGCTTCAGAGAAGGGGGAAATCGAGTGGGAGGAGCGAAGCAGTACACGCTTCTGGGAAGGCTGGTAACTGCAGTCGCTTTTCCCCCTCCATGCAATCGCCTTCCCTCTCACGTGTTCATTGGTGGAGCCGTCTCGCGTCACTACTTGCGCAGAGACTTGTTTTCGTTCGTTTCCTCCAGACAGAACCGAGGCAGAGCCTACGAAGCAAAATTCAAACAAGAACCGAGAAAGAAACTGGGAGACAGAAAACTGATAGAAAGATAGAGACGCAGATGGCGAAAGAAATAAGAGACAGAAAGGGGCAAGGAAAGGAAAATTAAGAAAATATAGGGAAACAAATGAAGAGAGAAAGAAATTTGAGAAACGGAGAAACAAACGAAACGAGAGAGAGAGAGAGAGGAGGGGAGAAAGAAAGATAGAGAAAATGAAAGAAAAATGGATACAGATAGAAGGAGATATAGAAACACAGGGCAAAGAAAAGTCAAAGAAGGCTGCAGAAATAAAGAAAAATGAAAAGGGAAGCTATGCAGAAACAGAGGAAGAATGATAAAGTAACAGAGGACGAAGGAAATACAGATCATTCCCTGACATTCGCTACGAGACTCGGCGGAAAGCTGCCCGGCATCAGGGCTTGTCTTTCCCGGTTAACGGGTCCGCGACAGTCGCTAGAGTCGGCTATTAAAATTACAGTTTTCATATTGTGTACTAACCTTGACTACAGAAGGTGTTGAAAATGATGTCCCTCTGCTGCAACACATTCCTGGCATCTCCGAAGGAATTTGGCATTTACACGTGCAAGTTCGTCTACTGTAATTCTCCCGATTTCTCGTACAATACTCTCTTTTAACTCACGGATGGTGTGCGTATTGTCCTTGTATACTTTATTTTTTATTCAGAACTGACCCTGTTACTCTAAACCTTTTCACGAGGTTTAATATAGTGGTCCTATGTGGAACGGGAACACCAGGACGTTTCGTTGCAAAACTTCGTCGCACTTCTCCACAGTTCCTCTTTCCGAAGTAACACTCGACAAGATAAATCCTTTGTTGTAATGTAAACTTTTGCGGTGCCATATTAAGCCACAATCTTCAACACACGGACACGACACAACACAACTTCCGAGGGAGGATTATACTGGCGTCAGTCTGCAACGTCAACAGAAAGGGAAAGAGAGCGAAAGAAGCAGACTATAGCGCGCGACTGTCGCGGACCCGTTCACCGGGAAAGACAAGCGCTGATGCCGGGCCGCTTGCCGCCGAGTCTCGTAGCGAAAGTCATGGAATGCTCTGTATAAAGAATTAGTGAAACGGAGAAATAAAGGAAAGAAACTATAGAGGAGGAGGTGGAGAAGATATTTCACCAATCTGTGATCCCAACCGGGAAACTCTGGCGGCTCTATAGTCCATCGCTAAAATAAAAATCTTTGAATAAAATTATGATTTCAATATTGGCAAAAAAAATTATCACAGCCTTCCCCTTATTATTCCCAAAGGAGAGACATCAAAAAATGTGAGTGAGCTAAAGATATTAAGGTGGGCACGTTTAAGTGAAGACAATAATAAGATTCACCAAGCTCTGAGTAGTAACCACGCCACTGATACATATTTCTTGAGCACTACATGCTGTTTATGGATATCTAACCAGGTTTCAAATTTCAATGTTACTCTTATATAACATCAGCTTCCATTTCTTCATCATTCAACAATAGGGAAATAATTTTCATGGTTTCATAAGCATGTACAGTAACGGACTCTGCTGGGTTGTAACGATCTCATTGAAAGTCAATGCATTTTTACAATCCAGAACTGTCCGTGACTGTACACAGACAGAAGAAAATGCATCACATTGAATGTATGCACTTGAAATGCATCGATTGATGTAACGGTGCATGTACTTGGTTTCTTGGTTCGTTGTTGTTGATAGAAACTTCTGATCTGATGCATTTTTAATACATCGGGAAAATGACGTGTTAGGATGATTCAAGAGACACACTGCGATGCTTCTCTGTACTTCAATCAAGATATAATAGATTTCTTTCAATTATGGCGTCGTCGCCTTGCAATCAAGGGGTCCCGGGTTCGATACCCAGTGGAGGCACATAGTCGTTCGGATCCCACTTTAAGCTGTAGGTACAGTCTCGATTAGCCTTACTGTGCATAAAGTGGACTTAAAACACCAAACCAATCAATCTTTCAATTATAGTTTTTCATTCCTTTTTTCCATCAAATTAAGTTGTTTTTCTTGTTAATATTATTCTTATTAAATTGTTGCTAAAGATATGATAAATGCTCTCTCACACAGCACGTTTGAAATGACTAAAACATGCAGTATTCTAAACGTGTGGATTGACTGATTCGTTACTAAGAACTGAAAAGAGTACAGTTTTTTTCTGAAGTATATTTATAAAACATTAATGCATTTTAGCAGGTTGAGTGACATGATTAATAACATTTTAAAGAAGGGTCAACTGTTTATGAGTGCGTATTCAATTCCTGATGGATTTACACGTTTGCTTGTGGCTACTGATTTAACGTACTTTTCTGCGTTAATTAATTCTATTGCTTTTCTATGTATAGGATTACAATAAAAATATATGGATGCTTTTTTTTTTTTAATGAATAAACAATACCGCATATCCAAAAGAAATATAAATTAAGTTCTTCCAAAAACTTCTAAAGGTTTTCGTAAATAAGGAGATAACTGCATTTCCTGCCCTCTAGCGCCGAATATTTCACGAAGGAGACATTGTTATATAAACTAATGATTATATTATATCCATCGTGTATCTCTGAAAAATACACGGTGTACACAAAGTGTCTGCCACATTTCAATTTTTAATAAATTAGAAACTAGTGAAGATACAAACTGGTGGCAATGATAGATAAACTCAAGGGTTTTATGTCCTGTATCGGTACACTTCTAGAATGTGTTCCTTTTGTCGCACGGAGAATGTCAAGACGATAATTGATTTCTTTCAATGATCGGATCAGCTTACCAACATTCACGGCGGGTATCGCGTTGTTTATTCTGGCTCTCAATTCATATGTTTATCACTTTATAAGGTTCGTCATCATTGTTCGTCGTGTTTCGAACGAACGCTTTCCGGGAAGATGGATTTGAATTGGTGGTCTGATTCTTTGACCCCCGACGGTCACCCGATATGTGGCAGACATTTTTAGGCGAGAGTGTTCCAAAAGTCCCGGAACGGTCACATATCGTGAGAAATACACATCGAATCGGAAAACGAAAAAATACGAGTTTAATAAGTGGAAGAAAGCTATTCAATGATATCACACTTGATTCCTCACCCCCGCCCCCTGGGTGTTGGGCGGGGGGCAACTGTGAAATTTTAAATGGAAACCCCCATTTTGTATTGTAGAATCTGATTCTACGTAAGAAAATAACCGTGTTTCTGTATTACATTTCGCGTAACCCAGGAACAACGACGTGGACAACTGCTTTTCCGGATTCTCTGGAGTAGCGACGCGCAGAGGGGAAAGCTTGTGGGCGGGGCCAGAGTAGGTGGCGAAGGGCGCGGGATGAAAGCAACGAAGTGCTGAGCGGTGTAACGGTCGTAAAGCAAAACGCTTTCTGCTCCCAATTTCTTCTTTTATTCTTAACAATGGTCAGTGTATTGGTTTACACAAATAACAAATAATATTGCATGTTTATTTGTCTTTTGATGCTACGAAGAACAGAAAAAAAAATTAAAACAAATTTAAACATACATTTTCAAAAAAATGCAAATAACCACAAACTATGAAACATCATGTATCAAAATGTGTTTTAAACAAGTCTGAAAAACATGTTACAAACACTTTGTTTTAAACATTTGTAAAAAAAACATGTGTTTTAAACTTTTCAAACAAGTTGTTCTCGAACACATTCAACACTATGAGGCGCTCTCCTTAATGCAGAGTTCCCCTAGACTTGCGAGCTGACATGTTTACTACGGAACTACTGGACCGCGAATGAGCCCCCTCCCGTGGATGCCTCTCCCCTCCGCGCGTTCATTGGACGAGGCGCACACCCTTCAACATGCGCACAGAACGAGTTCGCGTTGTCTTACTCCAGAGAATCCGGGAAAGGAATATAGTATTTTGTTCCCATCGGGGTGCTTGTTTTAGGTGAGTCCCCCTCGCCTCTGTGGTCACCGGAACTTAATTACCCGCTCACCACCGCCTGTTCTCCTTTCCCAACGTCGAAAAGGATAAACGTCTGATCGTTCATTGTTTACGTCACGGCCCGATTTTCTTTTTTCCCGCGCTCCCATAGGGCCGCTCGAAGGCGACTGGTCTGCCATCTGGCGACTCTATACGGGCATGCGATTACCTTGACGTGCGTCGGCAGTTCGCTGCGTGAGCAGTTCCCAACCAACAACGATACACACACAGTGGGCTTACTCATGGTGCCACCAGGTCGGTTCGGCGTGAGGAGCTGCCTGTAATCTACCACGGTGAAGGTCGCGTGCTTAAGGCGATCGTTGCGTAAGAGGTGATATCTTACAGAATGTGAAAGTGGGCGGTCAAATTTGGTTTCAGTAACCCTGTGTGCATTCTTTGCAACTCACGAAGGGGGGAGGGGGGAATCGTACTGGAGTATTAATAGGTGTACAAAAGAATAGAAAATCCATTACTGTTCGTATTCTGTAAACGATGGCATTGTCAGAGAGGGAAAGGATAACAGCTCTCATGCTCCGGGGTTTGGTGATAGGGAACGATCATACGGAGACGTTGCGCATTTATTCAACGATACGTTCCCGAATCGTGCACCTATTTCAAAATCTACTGTTTATCGAACCGTTGATCGCTTCGAAAGAACTGGAGCAGTCAGGGATGAACCACGATGTGGAAGACCTAAAACTGCTACAAACGACGAGAAATCTTTGGAAGTTCTAATGCATTGCCAAGAAAACGCCCATACTTCGAGTCGAAAAGTAGCTCATCTATCCTTAGAATTGTGAAGTCGCATAGGTATCATCCGTACAAAATAAAACTAGTGCAAGAACTCATCGGAGACGACTATGATCGTAGACTTGAATACTGCAAGGAAATGATGCTACGATTCGACAGAAATAATCGATTTCTGTGGTGGACTTGTATCTCCGATGAAGCTACCTTTGAATTGAGCGGATCTGTCAACCGGCATAACATGAGGTATTGGGCCACTGAGACTCCCCACTGGATGAGAGAGCATCGTACACAGTACCCGCAAAGAAAGTTAACGTTTGGGCTGGAATATTGTGCAATCGTATTATCGGACCATACTTCATTGATGGCAATTTGACATCTGAAAAGTACGTACATTTGTTGACCAATGAGATAATACCTGAAATACAAACTATCGTTGTGGATGCATTCGCGAATGTTCGGTATCAACAAGATGGAGCTCAAGTTCATTTTGCTTTAATTGTTCGCAATGTGCTGAACAACGTTTTCCCTGACAGGTGGATTGGTAGAAGGGGTACCATAGAGTGGCCACCGAGGTCACCCGATTTGAACCTCTTGATTAATTCTACTGGGGATACTTGAAAAGCAAAGTTTTTGAAACCAAACCCAACGATATCGAGGAAGTGAAAGACAGAATTCGTACAGTGTCAAATGCAATTAGTCTGGATGGGAACGAAATACTATTACGTCCACGTCGTTGTTCCTGGGTTACGCGAAATGTAGTACAGAAACCCGGTTATGTTCTTACGTAGAATCCGATTCTGCAATACAAAATGGGGGTTTCCATTTAAAATTTCACAGTTGCCTCCCGCCCCACCCCCAGGTGGCGGGGGTGGGGAATCAAGTGTGATATCACTGAATAGCTTTCTTTCACTTATTAAACACATTTTTTTCGTTTTCCGATTCCATGTGTATTTCTCCCGATATTTGTCCGTTCCGGGACTTTTGGACCACCCGGTATATAAGTGTGCTGATACAGGTCATAAAACTTTTTGCGTTTTCTATCATTGGTACCAGTTTATTTGTATCTTCATTAGTTTCTGATTAATAATTAAAATTTGTCAGATATTTTGTGTACACCCTGTATCATATTTATGTAAGTAGAATCCAATGGCAGGAAAAGTGTACCAGGACCCAGAATAAGTTCAGCCGGGGATTCAAACCCGAGACGCCTGGCCTAGCAGCGCGATGTGCTAACCACTTCGCCACGGCAGCCGACTATTGTTATTTGAGTCTAATCAAAGGAAGAATAGTATGTGATATTATTTTAAACGTCGAAGCTACTTAATGACGTAAAATTATATCTTAATGAAATCACTCATTGGCACGTCAGCAGTAAGTAAATACAGTCTAAACAAAAAAACAAAAGAAAGTCGTGGCAGAGTATAACTACTGTAGGACCAATCCCAATTAGACTATCTGAGCTTAAGGTAACTTAACAAATAAATAAGCAAAGTATTTCTCACTATTATTATCTATTGTAACGGGTGTCCCACTCGAAACGGAACCCTGAATTTGTTTTGTAAAACTTAGAAATGAAGAGTAAAGGAAACGAAATTGGAACATGGCTTACATGTATTTGTGGCAAAGAAATTACATCACAAAAGGTGTTGGAAATGAGCTCCACCAACTTGTAAACACAGTTGAACACGACGTTGCAAGTTTGCGAATGTAGCTGTCAGAACCTCGGGTTTCACTGCATGGATTTCACGGCGGATGTTTTCCAGTAGCTCATCGAGGGTGTCTGGTTTGTTCTTGAATACCTTTCCTTTAAGGTTACCCCATAGGAAAAAGTCAGGTGGGGTTAAATCCGGTGACCTTGGGGGCCACAATCCTCAGGAAATGACTATGTTAGGGAAAAAAGGATTCCACCTCAGCCATGCTCACTCCCGAGGTGTGTGACGTTGCACCGTCTTGTTGGAACCATCCGAGTGTCAGTTTGACAATAAACACACGCTCTTCAAGACAATACCGATACATCGTTAAAAACACAATGACAAAGTCACATCAAGCCACTTCCTCCGCTTACGCTTCACTGAAACACGGAGACTCGCTGAACCTGTCTGTTAACCCACTTCTTCAGTCTTTACGACGTACAGTGTTGCTACGTCAACTTTCTCATGTACTGAACTGCAATCTGTCCAAATTTGATGCCATTCCGTGAAATATTTACCCAATGACGTAACAATTTATGGGTTCTCTTTCGAGTGGGACACCCTTTAGTATTCACCGCCTAAATTTGACTGATATATTACGGTAAAAATTTTACTTTATTTTTATAATTTGTGTAATTTAAATGTTCTCTAATTCATATATTTTTTTTTGTCTTTTACAGGTAAGTAGTATCAACTTCTCTCCGTGATGTTGCCTAGTGGCCAATTTAGTAAGTAAATCTGTCTTTATTGTAACTCTATATGCATTACTATGTAATAGACGCTTGTTAGCTATCCTACACAATAGACATATTTACTGTCTCGCTGCCTTAGCTGAGACCATAGACGGAAGTGCACATGCGTCAACTGAAAGTGTTCATTGGCAAAATAGGGGTGACAGCACTTTGTTCAGGAAGCGGGTTTCATGAAAAAAACTGCTGTTGAAAATACAATGAAGTTTCAAACGTAGTAACATCGCCGTCAAAATACGTAGAGACGTTGATTGAGATTGATTGAGTTTAGAAAGAATAGATGAAGAAAGACAATTGTGCAAGAAAAATTACTATTTAGAAATTGGAGAACTTTCAACTTAAATAATTGCTTCTTAGTCCAGACAATTTATGTAACCATGTTATAAATGTACAAATCAATACTTCTTGCAGGTATAAGATTAGTAAGTTTAAAAACACGGCATATTCATTGTCAAAGAGGATAACGATCTATTCCATCCAACAGTGGAAAACAACTATAATGATTTTTGTTGAGATATTGCGTAACGAGGAAACAGTCGTGTGTGTGATTATGTTAGATTAATTTTGACCTGGTTTGGTGAACAAGAACTTCAGATGGCACTTTTTAGAAGTGCAGAATAGTCATCACAAAAACGTACGACACATATGTAACTAATTCGTTTTATATACAGGGTGGTCCAAATGTCTTGTTCCAAAGATTATTGTCAGTCTCGGTTGGTCCTCCTTGTTAAATATTACAGTGACGTTATATTGAACTTCGCTTACTGTTTTGCCGATGTGTGCTCATCATTCAACCACACTATAGTTACTTGTGTCAGCCATATGAAGGCAGAGAGT
This sequence comes from Lepisma saccharinum, assembly GCF_977018435.1. Taxonomy (NCBI): domain Eukaryota; kingdom Metazoa; phylum Arthropoda; class Insecta; order Zygentoma; family Lepismatidae; genus Lepisma; species Lepisma saccharinum. The sequence goes on along the minus strand of NC_139252.1, from coordinate 27,409,276 downwards.
AAATTTATTTACATCCACTGTGATAGCCACCTGTTGGTAACAGGACATTCGGAGCACCCAGTCTATGTTCGCACGGACAAGGGATTGAGCCAGACGGCTAGGCTTATGACTGCTGCGGGGGAGGCCTGAGTTCGATACCCGAGTGGATGATCTCAGGCGGAAATACCTCTCTCAATGCCTCCGAAGCTTACCTAGCCTCTAATTAAAGGGCGCATGGATGCAACTTTGTTGGGTGAAGATGGCCTGAAGATGGTGCTGATCACAATACCTGCAAAATGGCCGGTCTTAGCTCCGCACTCCCAATGAACAGGGTAGAGCTTAATACAAAAATGAAGACCTTTAATGTTCTTAATGTTCACTTTTCAATCAAACCATATCACTTAAATTAGCTAATTTAATTTATGGCTACTTTTAAAAACACGAAGACAAAGATATATATATATTTGTCATCACTAAAACTGCAGTCTCAATTTTTACAAATTTATACAGCTCCTAGGGATAATGAAGAGAACCTTTTAAAGAAATTACATTGTCTAGTAAATTATTAAATGCAAAATAATACATGATCATATTGTAAAGATCTGTGGGACAGTCCCAGAATATACGAGGGGAGAGTGAAAAGTTTTGAGCCTCACATGGAAGGCGTGATGCTAGGTAGTTAACATTTTGGAGGATGTAGGGTTTGAGTTCTAGGACACTCTGTGCGAACTTTTATGAAATTCACATGTTTTCTTCTATGTTTTTGTCAGGTTGAAAATGAATGAAGTGTCAGAGAAGATAGTGGCCGACAGGGCCGTAATTCGGTACCTCTGTCGGCAAGGCCTCACTGCACAGGCTGGTTTGGTCGAGTGTGGCTTCACCGCACTTCCCCATCCACCTTATTCCCCCGACCTGGTTGTCAGATTTTCATCTTTTCTCTGCTATGAAGAATTCACTTCGAGAACGTCGCTTCCACACGGACGAAGGCGGTCATTCAGTGGTGTGAGACTCAGGAAAAATAATTCTACCAGATGACTGTAAACAAATTGCAGCACAGAATGCATAAGTGTATTGATCTGGGGGGTGATTATAGAGATTATGTTATTATGTAGAGAAATCATAATGAGAAACTGTAGTTCAAACACCCCTTCCATGTGAGGCTCAAAACTTTTCACTTTCCCCTCATAAGTCATTGGTGTAGGTCTATGGTTTCTGGAGTTTCATGCTTGATTGAGCTTGCTAATGAGACAGGTTATAATATGTATGTATGTATGTATGTGTTCATATGAAACCCCCTCCAACGCAAGGGCAGAAAGAGAGAGGGAGAGAAGTTAGGTTTATGTGTGAGAGGAGAAGAGAAAGAGGGAAGGGTGCAGAGACATATAATTGGAAAGGGGGATAAATAGAGGAGTGATATAAGGGGAAGAAAGAGAGAGCAAATGAGAGAAGGTGGAAAGAGGGAGAGAATGAAAGGGAAGCAGCGAAAGAAAGAATGGTCAAGGAAATCAAAGAACAAACAGAGTAAGAAGGATACAAAACTAGGGAGACAGAGATTAATAAAAGAGAATAGAAAGCTAGAAAAGCGAAATATGATGAATAGAGATTTAGAAAGAAAGATGAGTAAATAGAAAGAGATAAGAGAGAATTTTGGTTTCTTTTTTAAATCTACATTTTACACGGAAAGGCTAATGAAAACTTGACATACAGTTTAAAGTAAGCTCCAGTGGGTATCGAACAAGGAGGCTCTTGATTTTAAACGACGGCGTTACCACTAGCAAACTGTGAGGCGAGATCAGAGGACAATTAGAAAGAAGAGAGAGGACAAAAAGAGAAAATAAGAGAATTGAGAGAGAGAGAGAGAGAGAGAGAGAGAGAGAGATTGTGTGTGTAGTAGCAAGCACTGGAGTAGATTCCACCTGGAAATATTTTCAACCAGAATGCCTTGATTACAAGGCGAATATGTTACATATGCGCCATCTGGAGGCTAAATGAGAGAGAGAAGGAGAGAGAATAAAAAGGAGAGGGAAGGAACATAAAGAGAACAAGAGTAAATATGAAAGAGAGAGAGAAGAGAAATAAAGATAAAATAGTAAATTTGAAAGAGAGAGAGAGTAGAAAGAAATAGATAGAAGAGAAATAGAGAAATCTTTAAATCCGCTATCTTGAATGCAACTTTAAAAGTTCAAATGGAAACCATGTCGTGTAATACCTCATTTCAATAGGAAATTTTCTCACAAGTTCAACGGTGTGCATAATTTTGTTCTAGCACAAACAGGGACGAAGTTATTATCGTTTTTGTGTGTCTGTCACCCCAAGCAAGGCTCGTAATGAACCCATGACCACTCACAGTTAAATGACATGTTCAATGTGATGACCATCGAGATCCACAGTTAAAGGCAGTCTTGATACCCATTCGTGCAAAACCCTGCGTAAAGTGTCTGCAGTAACGCTGGCACATGTGCCAATGATGCGTTGCTTAAGGTGAACAATATATTGAATTTTCTCGGAGTAAACGATGGCCTTGACATGTCCCCACAGGTAGAAATAGAGCGGAGTGAGGTCTGGGGAACGTGGTGGCCACTCCACAGCACCTCGTCGTCCAATCGAAGTGTCGGGAAAGTGCACATGCAGGTACTGACGAACACAATTTCCGTATTGAGGAGGGGCGCCATCATGGTAAAACACAGGGAATGGCACATCGTCAGACAACAGAGCTGGCAAGATGTCCTCTTCCAACATGCGACGATACTCGACCGCCGTTAATATCCCGTTGACGAAGAAAGGGTCCACACCACGGGTCCCCCACACACCACACACACACCATCACCTTTCCGCGAATACCTGCAGATGCATCACACCAATGCGGGTTACTGTCCGACCAATATCGGACGTTCTGCTTGTTCACCTCGCCCGACAGGCAAAAGTTTGCCTCATCAGTAAATAGCACTTCGAAGGCGAATCGAGGGTTACGCCGTATTTGCTCCATGGCCCATTCCGCAAATTCCACACGGCGATCAGGATCGTCTTCTGATAGGTGATGCTGCAGTTGGAGCTTATACGGGCCACTTATTCAGGCCTAAAATCTGCATAATGGACGTGCGGATAACATTACTTTCCTGGGCTACAAGACGAGTACTTCGTTGGGGACTCTTGCAGAATGCAGCCAACACAGCTGTGGAGGTTGTTTCATCCGTCGCTGTCCGTGGCCGGCCTGATTTTGGTTTATGAGCCACAGTCCCGGTTTCACGAAATTTGGCAAGCACTTTACTGACGGTACCATAATGGGTGGGCACCGTATCTGGGTTACGGTGGTTAAAATCGTCTGAAATCACCCTCGTGCTTCGTTCGCCTCAGATCAACACGATCTCAATGCGATCTGCCTGCGTGAGACCCATGCTGTGTTACGTCACTTGCAACGATAAAGCAAGCATAAAAACATTAATACCTTCGTCTCTGTTTGTACTAGAGCAAAATTATGCACACCGTTGAACTCGTGAGAAAATTTCCTATTGAAATGAGGTATTACACGACATGGTTTCCATTTGAACTTTTAAAGTTGCATTCAAGATGGCGGATTTCAAGATGGCGGCCATCATCGTCATATGCCCTATAACATTTTCCCCACCCCTATTACAAACCTGCAATGTTAGTTTTTGGAAATATAATGCAATTTAATTTTTATTCAGGTGTATCCACACTTTTGGACCACCCTGTAAAGAGAAAATAGTATATAAAGAGAAAAGAGTAAATATGAAAGAGAGAGAGAGAGAGAGAGAATAGAAAGGAGAGAAGAGAAATAAAGATAAAAGAGTATATATGAAAGAAAGAGAGAATAGAAACAAGGGAAAATACAAGAAGTATAGAAAATTGTAAATATGAAAGAGAGACGGATTAGAAATATGGAGAGAAGTGAGAAAAGAGAAAAAAAGTAGTAAATATGAAAGAGAAGTGGAATGAAGAAAAAAGAGTAAATGTGAAAGAGAGAGTAAAGAAAGAAGGAGAAAAAACGAAATAAAGAGTAAAAAGAGTAAATATGAAAGAAAGACAGAGAAGGCATGTGTATTAGTCCGCCAACGTAACACATATGTTACCCACAAAGTATGTCCCTTGTAGAATCTGTAACACATGTATTACAAACAGCTTTAGGTACAATTATCGAGGGTTTGCCGCACTTATATTTGTATATTGAGGTTGAAACACTGACAGTTCGTTCGGGAACATGTGTTTACGAAAATTCCAAATCCCCCCCCCCCTAATTTCTCGGAATATGTCACGTGTTTGGGCTCACCCAAACACGTGTTGGCTCGTATTTACGATGCTGTTTTCCTCCAAGCTTCCAACGCTGTGATTTAGTACTGATAAGGCACACATTGTTCTTTGTGTTTAGACCTGGTGATCCAGCTGAAGTAGTGGTGGGGGTGGGCAAGGAGAGAGGGGATTGGATGATGTTTGGCGGTGTCAGCTTTCTGTCGCCTCTGTGTTAGAAATGCAATGAAGCTTGACGATAGCCAGAGGCCAGAAGCATGAGTCTAAAGCGTGCGTCTATCCAGAAGTATAGACAAAACAAACGATTGCAAAGGCTCCCTTCCCTCCTCTGTTAGGACTAACAAAGGCCTCACTATAAGAACGTAATATCATATAACAGCTCATCGATTTCCCTAACGCACAATCGTTTCCTTCCGGACATATTTCCACAAAGAGCCGAGTCAACAGGGAACAAATGGATTCACAGTAGCTACACAAGATGCAAGTGCGAACGAAAAAAAGCAAAAGTTCGGGTTTTCTCCCCAAAGTAGCTGGAGAAGAGGGTGCAAACTCCACATTTTTATGATTTTTTCATTGAAATTCGGGGGATGCAGGCTCCGCCCGTAACCCCCCCCCCCCCCCACGGTTGGGGCATCCAAAGTTTACATGGTTGCATGCACCAATGTTTTACCTGCAAAACAAAAGTTATCCGAAGTAGATTGGTCCCATAGTGCAAGAGTTATTACGATTTTTCTCCATTATGTATACGAATTCAAATTTCTCGCTCAAAGCCTCGGCGACACTGGGCTTACTTTCGTCAGACCGCGCAGCGTACTAAAGGTTTTAACAGCTGCAAGAACAGCACTGGAAATATTTCATCTACCTTGAGCATCAGCCAAACGAGGAATACAGCTTGACAGGAAGACATGTTTATTTCCGTAACTATCAATACTGACAGTCAGATTACGACAAGATAACAATAAATAACATTCTTTATTTGCATTTCTTCCCCTTAGAAAACTTTGCTGAGCAGGAAAAACATGGCGAAATCCCCATGGGAACAGTTCAAATTTCCAATTTCAACTACAATTAATTTTACATTGTGACCTAAATGAATTAGCTGCAGCTATACGCATTGAATTTCGTTTCGGAATTCATGAATTTTGAACACGAGCTCAGCTATGGGACATCAATATGTATCTCCACGTTAATTCTGCAGCTTCGAATTTCGCGAATGAATACTGTCCGGGACCTTGGGACCATCAGTGGGACGCAATGGGATAGATGCGTGAACGTAAATCTTTTAGTTCCGTCCCGTTTCCTATGTTCGCAAAGGGAGCACGATGGACCCTCTTCTCGTTCCGTTCCGATAAATAGATTACAAGCAGCGAATTTCGTGTTTGTTGACATTGTCCTGGCAATAATTTGGTTCGGATGGACTTTTTTATATGCTTTTAGATGTTCTTTTGTTATGTTTGTTCGGGTTCGGGTTGACTCACAGGTGTTAGAAATACTTTTTTTATGCTTTATTTCCCCTTTTATCTTTTCTTCTCTCTTTTCTCTCCCTTTCTTCCTAACCTTTTGCTTTTTCAATTTCTTTGTCTTCCCTGTTTTTCTTTACTTCTCTTCTCTCTCTCTTTTCTCTCCCTTTCTTCCTAACTTTTTCCTTTTTCTATTTCTTTGTCTTCCCTGTTTCTCTTTACTTCTCTTCTCACTCTCTCTTTTCTCTCCCTTTCTTCCTAACTTTTCCTTTTTTCTATTCCTTTGTCCTCCCTGTTTCTCATTGCTTCTCTTCTCACTCTCTTTTCTCTCCCTTTCTTCCTAACTTTTCCTTTTTCTATTTCTTTGTCTACCCTGTTTCTCTTTACTTCTCTTCTCTCTCTCTTTTCTCTCCATTTCTTCCTAACTTTTCCTTTTTTCTATTTCTTTGTCTTCCCTGTTTCTCTTAACTTCTCTTCTCTTTCTCTTTTCTATCCCTTTCTTCCTAAATTTTACTTTCCTATTTTTTTGTCTTCCCTATTTCTCTTTACTTCTCTTCTCTCTCTCTTTTCTCTCCCTTTCTTCCTAACCTTTTCCTTTTTCTATTTCTTTGTCTTCCCTGTTTCTCTTTACTTCTCTTCTCACTCTCTTTTCTCTCCCTTTCTTCCTAACTGTTTCCTTTTTCTATTTCTTTGTCTTCCCTGTTTCTCTTTGCTTCTCTTCTCTCTCTCTCTTTTCTCTCCCTTTCTTCCTAACTTTTGACTTTTTCTATTTCTTTCTCTGTCTTCCCTGTGTCTCTTTTTCTACCACTCTTTCTCTTTCCCTCTATCTCTCTCTATTTCTTTGTCTCTTTCTTTTACCTTACTTCTTCCTTCGTTTCCTTCATTTCTTTTTAGTTGTCTATATCTTTCTCTTTCCCTATATGTGTGTATATATATATATTTATTTCTCTTTCTTGCACTCTTATCAATCTCTATTTCTCTCTTTTAATTTCATTATCTCCACTTCCCTCTCTTTCCCTATACTGTTTCTTCTGTAACCATAGTCTTTCCTCTTCCATAATTATTTCATTTTCTTATACGTTTCTATCTTTCTTCTACTTTTATGTATCTATCTCTTTGGTTTTCCACAGTTCCAATAGAGTTTAGTGAAATCCGGATAAATCAATAAGTCGATACAAAGCCAAGTGTTTGTCTTATATAATTTCAGCACTTGACAAATCTTTGTAGGGTATAGTCTATACTCGGATGACACTCATAAAACGTCTTGGCCGGAGCTTAGACCCAAGTTAAGTCGTTCTGGAACATATTTCCAAATGAAGTGTATGGCAAACGTTTGTATTTCTAAAAAAAAAAAGTTGGTTGCAGTTCTAAAAAGTTGTTCAAGCACTGTTTTAGTTTTGAACATAATTTTCAACTTATTTTAAAGTCCATCTTTTTGCTCACATAGTCTAAACTGTACTAGACTTACAGCTTAGTAGGAAACGGAACAACTGCGCAATGTGCATTCACTAGGTATTGAACCCAGGATCTTTGATTACAACGTGACATTGTTACGTTTACGCCATCTGGGAGGCACACGTTTTAGTGATTGACTACGTACAGACAATAACCATCAGGTAAAATAGTCTATGCGTGAAAACACATGTAGACTTGCATACTCGTCACTGTGAAGGACTTTTCATTCCAGTGGAAGCATCACACAAATTGTTGGAAACAACCAGTAACAAAATTCAACCATTCGGGAATATCCGTGGTTAAAATCATCTCCAATGGCATGCGAACTTCTCTCCCTAGACGTCAATATGATCTTGATGCGTTACTGGTGCGTTAGAGCCATTTTAATGCTTTTTTCTGACACCTCGAAAAGGAGCAAATTGGTACAATAATTCATTCATAACTTTTTACTGGTTCAAGATACCTCGAAATAACCTTCACCACTGCATTTCTCGCGAAATTCTAGCCTGATTTGATATATCACCCTATTCCAATATAAAATTTTGAAGTTGAATTCAAGATGGCGTCAGTTATCGTCATTTGCCCTATAACATTTTTCCCCACCCCTATTACAAACTTGCAATGTTAATTTTGCGGAACAGTATGTCATTCAACTTTTATTCTGGTGTCTCCATACTTTTGGACCACCCTGTATATTTAAAGTTCACTACTAGTAACTAGCTTATAATGAATTTCTTACAACAATAAAAAAGGAGTGAGTGTTTACCACTGTCTTTATTAATAACAGAAACAGAAGAACAAAGATTAAGAGGAAGGAAGAGCAGAGGAAGAGAAGTGAAAACACGAGAATAGAATAGGAATCCAAAAGGAAGAAGTATTTTTGTGAGGAACAATCGCCGTCTTAGACCCTCAGTTATTATTTGTGACACTCGAAGGTGGGAGGCGGAATGCAGGTGATCTTATCTGTGGAGAATACTGGATATCAAGGCAACTGTAGCAGTTTCAAGTGAAGTTCTTGTAGAGGCGGTAGCAGCACATCCCATGAGCCACCGGAGCGACGCCGCTGTGGATGGACTGCCACCTGTTGTGGTTTTTCCTCACGAGGCACACTCGCGACTCTTCCTTGTACTCGTCGTCCCTGTCGCGCATCCAGAACCGGATCCTCATCTAGAAATCGTGCCTACGGAGACCGCCGTCAGATGGCAGCACAAGAAGAAATAAAAACTTCTGGGGGAAGCAGGAAAATGTATTTAAAGTCCTAATTCTCACCAAACCTGTCGGTAGGTGCTGGGGCTTTCCCTGAGTTGAGGTATTTAAAGTTCGTGGTCATTCGGATGAACCAACCACACCACGTCCTCTTGGACCTCAGGGTCTTCGATGAACATCATTGGCTCGTTTCACACCACAGGAGCCTTCGGGGCGGGCCATGTCATTCTGTGAACGAGCTGTGGTGCACACCGTTTTCTATATCGGCCATGCTTCCTTGAGTATTGGCTTCAAAGCAAAAGTATACTTCTTACAAAATTTCAAGGACCGAAGAACTGGAGTTCGTTCATAGGAGACGCAACTCTTTGTTTTAGACAATGTTTCTAAATGCAGTGTTCATGTTCCAGTGTTGTATTCTAATTGTTGGCTAACGAATAAAGAGATTAGTTTTGTTTTATTATCATGATTATCTAGTTCGGAAACTGAGGACTGTTGTATTACCCCTTCCTCAATCTAGGTTAACGTAATCATAAAGAGCCTCCCGCATGGTGCAGTGGTAGCGCCATTGCCTTGTAATCAAGGGGTCCCGGGTTCGATACCCGGTGGTTCGGATCCCACTTTAAACTGTAGGTCCAGTCCCGATTAGCCTTACTGTGCATAAAGTGGACTTAAAGCAGCAACTCAAACCAAAAGTAATGATAAACTCAAAATCGAATATGCGTAATGGAAACAGAATCAAAACCAAGGAGGAGAATGAAAATTATTTTTGTGTAGATCAAATACATTTCTTTATCTTTAGTAATCTGGGAAAATATGTTATTCAAGAATTCTATTTAATATTACTCCAACTTTTTGTTTGTTTGTTGGGATACCTGCTGAAAAAAGCATCACTTTTCATAATATTTCTAATTTCTTTTGGGGGTTACGTGACCCTGCTAAATCCGCCAATAGTAAGGGCACTGTATTGTCCATTGATCTATTTCGTCGCTTCTTCTTAAATTATTCTTGTCGTCAAGATTATTTTAGTGGGGCAAAGTATGTTTTCTAACTATACTCCCTCCATATACATTATTTTTTTGGATGCTTCCCTCACAGTTCTGATGTATAAATTAAAATATTGGAATTTTGAACTTTGGGCAAGAAAGACGTTCCATCAAATGTGGAATTTTGACACAATGTGTCATCTCAAAATTTTAATAGAGTGACATACACTCTCAACAACATACAAAATATTGTCTAACATTCTTTTAACAAGACTAACCCCATATGCTAATGAAATTATAGGTGATTATCAATGTGGATTTAAACGTAACAGATCAACTACAGATCAAATTTTTCACATCAGACAGACACTTGAAAAAAAGTGGGAATATAATCAAAATGTCCATCAGCTATTCATTGATTTCAAAAAAGCACATGATTCGGTCAAAAGAGATAAATTATATAATATATTAGTAGAGTTTGGAATACCTAAGAAGCTTGTTAGATAAAAATATGCACCAGTGAAACAGAAAGTAAAATTCGTGTGGGTATTAATCTGTCTGACAAATTTACAATTCATGATGGGTTAAAACAAGGAGATGCATTATCTCCATTGCTCTTTAATTTTGCCTTAGAATATGCTGTTAGGAAGGTAAACGAAACTAAAGAAGGACTAAAATTAAATGGTGTGACTCAGTTGTTAGCATATGCAGATGATGTAGACTTATTAGGGGATGATATAAATACAATTAAGAGTAATGCTAAAATATTTTTCAAAACTGCTAAAGAGATATGTTTGGAAGTTAACAAAGAGAAAACTAAATATATGCTTACAGGTCGAAACCCAGTGTTAGGTAATAATCAAAATCTAATTATTGATAACAACTCGTTTGAACCAGTTTCCAAATTCAAATACTTAGGAGTAATATTAACAAATGAAAATTATATTAAAGAGGAAATAAAAAGTAGGCTTAATTCAGGAAATGCATGTTACTTCTCTCTTCATAAACTTTTGTCTTCTCGTTTAATATCTAAGAAACTAAAAGTTAAAATATACAAAACAGTAATTTTGCCTGTAGTATTATATGGATGTGAAACTTGGTCCCTTTCATTGAAAGAAGAACATAAATTGAGAGTATTTGAAAATAAGATCCTTAGGAAAATCTTTGGACCTAAAAGGGATGAGGAAACAGGTGAGTGGAGAAGGTTACATAATTTAGAACTACATAATTTGTATTCATGTTCAGATATTATTAGAATAATTAAATCAAGAAGACTTAGGTGGGCAGGCCATGTGGCACGAATGGGAGAGGAAAGAGGAGTTTACAGGATTCTTGTTGGGAAACCTGATGGTAAGAGACCTGTAGGAAGGCCAAGACGAAGATGGAGGGACAACGTTGAGATGGACCTAAGGGAAATCGGTAGAGATGGAAAAGAGTATATAGAACTTGCTCAAGATAGGGAAAAATGGAAGGCCTGTGTTGCTGCAGCCATGAACCTTCGGGTTTAAGAAGGCTAGGGAGTTAGTTAGTTAGTTAGTTACAACTTTTCCTTGTAATGTTCTTCTCTTTGTCGGCTGAAACAATGAAATTATATCCTGAATATACTGGTATATTTAATCTCACAGCACAGGTTTACAATTACCAATAATAGATTGATTTTGCAAGTATAAATAATCCGGTATATATTCGCTTTACTGTCTGAAGAAGTTGCATAGTCAATTAAGTAAACAGAGTGTAGGTAGGTTTTTCTACATTATACCTACCTGGACTGTCCCGAATATTGCATATCTGTTTTAATTATCACTCTCTGTCGTATCAAGAGAAATATTATTCAATAGAAGTTTAGTTTGCCTCGATTTTCACGACGAGACCAAAACTTATCTAACCTTGGTACTATCCTTACACTGTGGGAATTCATTATCCTTAGCTCACTGAACCCCATTGAAGAAACATATTCTTACAGTTAGTCAGCTACGCTGAAGAATAGAGAGAAACATCACAAAATAATGTAGTTAGTTACTCGCCAAAGCCATCTCGTTCAAAAAAAAGACTCGCGCTGTGAAGGAATATAAAACAGCTCCATCTCGTGTTCACTTTTGAACAACGCGCCGAGATGAATAGCGAAGGGAGACTCTGAATTTGAGATGTCGTCCGTTCTCCACCCCCTCAGCTCCCCTAGCTGTCAAGCCAAAAGCGTGCCGACAAACAAGGTTTCTGGAAATGGAAATAAAGCTGGAATCTAGCCCTGAAGAGGCGCGAAATCTCTTCCAATTCAGAACCGCAATATTTTACATCAGGCTCCGTCTTTCCTATGTCCCATTGTGATCGTTGCCATTCCATCTCGGGGAAAAGATAAGGGGAAGCCTTCAACTGCTTCCAAGATAAGGTTGTCTGTCTCTGAGTGATATTTTCTTTGAGTTTCTTCGTCCTATCGTCCATATCGTGTATACAAGAGGAAAACTGGACACCATCGATATTATTTCCAGTTTGAATTGTAGTATCCTTCATATACCTCGCTTGAACACCTCCTATTCATTATTGTGATAATGATGAAGGTATGATGAATCGTTGAAGTGGTGAAAAACAATAATAAAAGATCATCCACCACCAAGCTCTGGCCTGGATATTGTGGCGCTAGTGTCGAATGATCAAGTCACGGGAAAGCCTGTGTGACGTTCCTAAGGATTATGACGTCAGGGTAACAGTCCAATCATAAAGCGCGTAGAGTTATGTGATTCTCCTTAATATTGTGACTGCACGGAGTCCTCTCCAGATATAATCTAAAAATTGAAATAGTATCTATATCTCCATATTGCCCAAACTGTATTGAAAGTTTTATCAATGAGAACACTAATAGAGATATAATGCCACTATTATCACTTCACAAACTCAATACAGCGAACCGTTTATTTAAAAATAGTCTATTTCATTGATTTCGCATTTTCACCCATATCACAATGTTCGTTCATTCCCTATCTCTTCACCAACCGTTGACCTGCACTCTCATTCAAACACCGTTGGCAGACTGGAATTTCTAAAAACCGGAAATGGCTTCAACTTCGGGAGCTTGGACACTTCATTTTATTGCGTTTAATCTTCAGCATAAAGTCAAGAACTACAAATTCAATAACACCACCACCAACAACATTAAAACAAACAATTAGAACGTATTGGTGAGAAAATAAGCAAGGCATAGCGTCTTTAGTTCCCATATTTTTCTTGACAAAGATATCTTGGTTCTACGGTATCTGTGAAACAAATAGAGAAAATGCCGACACTAGGGGGCATTTTATTTAATAGGTCATGTTACACTTAGTTATTGCTGTTTATAGGAGTTTACAGGATTCTGGTTGTTATAAACCTGATGGTAAGAGACCTGTAGGAAGGCCAAGACGAAGATGGAGGGACAACGTTGAGATGAACCTAAAGGAAATCGGTAGGGATGGAAAAGAGTATATAGATCTTGCTCAAGATAGTGACAGATGGAAGGCCTGTGTTGCTGCAGCCATGAACCTTCGGGTTTAAGAAGGCTAGAGTGTTAGTTAGTTAGTTAGTTTACACTTAGTTATAGGAAGCTGGACCCAGAAACACATCAAACAAATAAGAAAATAATGAAAGTTAAACGAATTTTTTAACCATAAAAAATTTAAGAAATATTAAATGATCAAACATCACAAATAACTCCAAATCTGCTGAAATGATAACTTGAATTTAATTTTGTCTTCTAGGTACAATGAACAGAGACGTACGGTACTAAATAGTCTATCTCCATCTCCACATTTAAATTGCTCTGCCTAGAAGCAATGAAGCTTGTAGTTCGCATATTTTCCGATGGCACAGATGGTCGTATAGTAAAGAAGGGAACTAACTTATGCCACCAAAATATCACGAAATACTTACAGAATATTACATGAAGACTGCACACGGACATAATTATTACCACCTTCCTCACAAAATTTTCAAGTTCTGTTAAAGAAAACTTTGTAGTTTCCCAAATTCGATAACTCTCCGACTGCCAAACTCTTATGTCCTGTACCATGGTGAAAAACTCGTGGATCTTGCAAACGTAAGGTTCTTGTACTCGTTCTCCTTATTTATATATTGACACATTACACTTCTTATGACTTTACTTTAACTATATCTACACTACTGCGTAAATAATTTTGATAAATTTACAAACAGTATCCAAATGTAGTCACAGAAGCTAATAGAATATATGGAATGACAAGGGTATCCAAGCACATAATATAAAAGGTAGATGGTGTTCTCCCATCTTTTGCTTTAATCTAGGATCTGTGAACGCTGTTGTTCTATTCTTCTTGTTGTTCTATTAATATTTTTATCTTCTTGTTCCTTAGTTTGTTAATCAGAGATGAGTAAAAAGGATTGTTGTTGCACTTTACACGTCTCGCAGTGATTAGTTATAAATATCAACTGTGAATTACATGTTATGTATGTTATTTATATTATATATTTCGAGACGTGAGACCAACAAGATTGAAATGGAATAGAATGCATGTTCATGACTTGTACAGTCACTAACATTTCTGGGATGTAACGATTCTATTGAAAATATCAATGGTATTGTTGCAACCCAGAATTGTTCGTGGCTCTAGCACTAAAACAAAACAGTGTGGAGGGTGAGAAGGATGCACCATCCTTCCTATATAATACTCACCTATCAACATTTTATGACACATGTTATACCTGCCAGAGTAAGACTCCTGGCATAACTATTCAATAGAACGGAGTTGTTCTTTAATAGCTCTTGTCTGGTCTTACGGCGGGCGCTCTACATGTTGGCAAGGAAAGTGGGGAGCGGGAAAGAGACCAATCCAGCGGATAAGAAACGCAGCAGCCTGTAGAATGAGGTGCGCGTAGTAGAGTAAAGACCCCGAATATGAGACCCTTTTGGTAGAATTCGATTTACTTGTTAATTAAAGAATGAACGATTTATGTTTTTTTTTAAATATATTTTGTAGGGAGTCTATTTCATGATACAAGGTATTAGAATATAAAAAAAGTAACAATCATAAATAATAAACAAAAAAATGAACACAAATGCTACTAAGCTATTTTTATAGGGGATACCGAATAAGAGACCCCGACCTTGTTTGGGTTAAGTAAATCATTTGAATCTTTGAACTAAATTATTTTTGAACTAAATGAACTAAGTTATTTTCTTACCCAACTATAAGTGAAACGATATTATATTTACACCATGTTTAGAAAGATTAGGCTATTCTCAAAAAAGAAACTGACTATTTTTACCATGCTAAAAATACAAAAAAAAATGTTCGTTCTATGTAATCCTAGTAGTTGTCCTGTTATCACCAAAATTGGTTCACTTCAAATGAAACTGTGAAACATTGGGTTACACATGAAGTAGCTACCTGGTAGAAACGAAGTTCATAATGCGTTTGCTTTTGATTTTTGCACATCGGACACACAAATGTGTCATCTGCACCACAATGAGCATGAGCCCACTTGTAACAACGTGTGCACTTTACTCACTCTTAACCACATTGATCTTTGGAATACGGTGAACCACAAAATACACATTCTGTATCATATTCATCTTCATCTAATTCTAAACTGTCAGACGATTCTGCTAATGAGAAAGATTCTTCCGACTCATCTTTGGATTCTTCTCATTTCTTTGATACAACCTTCTTCTTACGTGAAGTAGAACGCGAGTAATCTGATTGCGGCTTTTTCTGGACCTCAGTAGGCTTCCTAGTGTGAGTGCCTGTAACACCTCTACCAAACAGGGTCTTCTTCACTTCCTTCTTACATTTCTTCGAATTATCTGCAAGTCTTTTTTTTGTATGGTGTTGTTATAACTACTGGTTGATTCACTACGCGAGATTTCCCGGAGTTGGTAAGAGATGGGCTGTCTAGTGTGGGCAGTCGCTCAATGTCTTCTGGCATTACAATGGCATCGTCATCAGGGGGTGGTACTGTTGAAGACTGCGTAGCCTGATTAGGACTGCTTTCAGGCTCCTGTTCCTGTTCAAGTTGGCCTAACATGTTGCAGCTTGGTTGGGGATCCACGTAACCTTTGGGTAGTTCAACTAACTGACCTGTTACATTCCTCTTTTCTTTTTAGAGCTGACAGAGTGTATTGCAAAATCTTCATCACGAAAAATGTATCTATTACAAGGGAATAAACCAGTCTTTCGAAATGCATTAACAGATGTTTCCATAGTAGCTGCTCTGTTGTATGCCCCTGACAATATTCTGGCAATTTTAGTTATTTTTAGTGGTTTTCCTGGATTCTGACGCAACCATGTTTCAACTTCTTGCGCGAAAAAATGTTTTGAAGGGAAACATGAAACCTACGTCTAGAGGCGTCGAGTGTGGCGGTAAACAGATAATAGAAACATTGTGTTCTTTCGCTTTTTCAATCACTGCTACAGGGTGATTCTAAAGGTATAGTACAAACGAAAACCACAGATACCTCCCATGAAATAGAGACGAAAGTTCCCCTTCCACTTTGCCGAGAGATGCCTCCGTGAGGAGCTAGACAACGCCGAAAACGTGTGAAAATGAACTTCACACCTCTGTACAGCCAGTACCAGTGAATATAGAAAGGCGGAACAAACGAAGTCAAAAGGAACACCAAAGTCGCCCATCCGAAAAACACTAAGCGGCAGCTGCGCAACGCATGCGCATGGGGTTCCACAAAGGAAATAGGAGTGTCCCGCAAGACAAGTGAAGGGAAAGGGTAGCGATCGACAACGGTAGGGAGAAAAGAAGCTATGAAGCATGAAGTAACAATTGCACAGCGGGAAACAAACACATGCAGCGCGTGGGGAGTCCCCAAACACAGTGGGGAGACACCGCAGCAAGAACAAAGCACGGTTCAACAAAAGAGAAAGAGGACCGGACGGGGAATGGTACCTGTCAAGGAGACAACAAATGCGGGACGAGGGATTCCCCGTAGCAGCACCGAGGGGATGTCACACAGAGGTCGTGCGCCAGCAGGACAAACACAGCAACTACGGGCACAGGAGGTTTATTGCCACGCAAAGGTGCACTTACAGATAGGAATAGTACGTAGTACGTAGTCGTACCCCGGATTGACGTTGTTACAAAAGTTGCTCATATTGACGACCACCACATTCAATGCAGGCATTGCAGCGTCGCAGGAAATTCTGGCGAACCCTATCAAAAATCCCTGGCATGGTACACACCTTGGCCGATGCTGCAAGTATCCGCGCTACCAATGTTTCCTTGTCAGGCACCGGGGTCTCGTAGACGAGTGTTTTCACATGGCCCCACAAGAAGAAATCCATTGGTGTGAGGTCAGGCGAACGGGCGGGCCAGGGGACAGGGCCCTCTCTGCCGATCCAGCGCTGTGGGTAGGTACGGTGCAAAGGGTTCGCACTGTGCCATCAAAATGTGCAGGCGCTCCATCCAATTGAAACCACATACGATGTCGCACGTTCAGGGGTACATCTTCTAGCAGCTCTGGAAGGACTGATGCAAGAAATAGAGGCGGCCATTTAAACGTGGTGGCAGCAGGTATGGACCGATAATCTGTTCTTCGATGATACCTGCCCAGATATTCACTGCAAACTTGGTCTGATGGTGCACCTCGACTGCTGCATGTGGATTTTCATAATCCCACACATGGCTGTTTCGGCAATTGAAGATGCCCTCACGGGTGAATGTTGCCTCGTCCGTGAAAAGCACATGGCGCAAAAAACGGGGATCGTCGGTACAAAACTGCAACAGTTGTTGACAGAATTCCACACGTCGTGGGTAATCCCCAGCCTGCAACGCGTGGACTCGCTGTGGATGATAGGGATACAGCAGATCATCATGAAGGACACGCCACACTGTCAACTGTGACACTCCCACTGCACGTGCAATGCTACGGGTGCTAGTGGACGGTGTGTCGTCCACGCGAGCAAGTACGTCCTCCTCGACCGCCGCGGTGCGCACATGTCTTGGGTGACCGACATGATGGCCTGCACGTAACACACCCGATCCACCAAGGGTACGGTGTACGTTCGAAAACAACCTGCTGTCGGGTTGTCGCCTCTCCGGATACCGTCCGCGATAAAGGCGTGCAGCTGCTCGGCCATTGCCATCTGCAAGGCCGTAGACAAAATGCATGTCCCTCAGTTCTACAAATGTGTAGCGTTCCATGGTACGGTGAGGATAGTGCCAATTATGGAATACTGTACTGCAGTGCACAGGTGGCACACACACACACACTGGTCACAACGGCTTCGAAACAACGTACTCAATTGTCGTACGTCAAGCACACCACCACCGCACCGGCTCTTTCACTGACACGCTCCCTGACGCTGCACTTTCAATCAGCCCACACGTCCGCACGGCGCTGTGGTACAATCAGCTGACGTTCCTGAGCCACCTGTGCCTGTGCTCTTCACTACCTGACCACTGCCGTCAGGTGGGGCCATGTACTCTGGGGTCTTGTCATCGTGGAACACATGTAGCGTCCTTCATTCTTGCCCCATTCACCCACAACACGTACTTCGTCCGTCTTGCTCGAGCCGACGGGGAGCACTACGTACGATCGTGTGGTGTTTGTGTACACCAATGTGGGGTAACCCAGCAGTTGAACAGACGTGCATACCCCCACGTAGCTTCATTACACGATTGTCCAGTTTATCTGTCCAGCCTTGCTCGGCCCGGTCTCACACCCACGCGGCAGTGTGCGGCTGCGGTGGTGTGAGGCCACGCTTGGTTTCGGAGCGGAAGTCTGAAGCCGAGGAGGGACTCAAGTTGTTCGGCTGGGGTTGCGCTCGGAAGCAAGCAGCCACGTCAGGTCTGGGAACGGTGGACCTGGTGATCGGGATGGAAACATTCCGACTTCGTCCATTAGTGTCGTCCACCGTACGGAGTGGTAAGGTCCGTACGACACTCCAGCAGCCTTTCGCCCGCTCCCACCCAGCGATGAGCCTCCGGCTTCATTTTTTAGAGGCTGATTGGGCCCCATCACGACGTTTGTTACAACGTCAGTACGGGGTACGTGGTCCTATCTGTACGTGCACCTTTCATTAGCAATAACCTCCTGTGCCCGTAGTTGCTGTGTTTGTCCTGCTGGCGCACGACCTCTGTGTGACATCCCCCCGGTGCTGCTACGGGGAATCCCTCGTCCCGCATTTGTTGTCTCCTTGGCAGGTACCATTCCCCGTCCGGTCCTCTTTCTCTTTTGTTGCACCGTGCTTTGTTCTTGCTGCGGTGCCTCCCCACTGTGTTTTGGGGACTCCCCTTGCGCTGCACCGCCAGCGCCGCCATTTTTGCCCCGAACCATGTACGCGTCTGTTGCCTGTCGAGTGTCACGGACCACTTTGCTTGCATTCTCGGTGTGTTTTTACATCCTACGTCGTCCTCCCGTGGTTCTGCAACCCCGCACTACTTTTCTCGACTGCACTGCTTCAGTCATGGTGTTTGTTACTTCATGCTTCATAGCTTCTTTTCTCCCTACCGTTGTCGATCGCTACCCTTTCCCTTCACTTGTCTTGCGGGACACTCCTATTTCCTTTGTGGAACCCCATGCGCATGCGTTGCGCAGCTGCCGCCTAGTGTTTTTCGGATGGGCGACTTTGGTGTTCCTTTTGACTTCGTTTGTTCAGCCTTTCTATATTCACTGGTACTGGCTGTACAGAGGTGTGAAGTTCATTTTCACACGTTTTCGGCGTTGTCTAGCTCCTCACGGAGGCATCTCTCGGCAAAGTGGAAGGGGAACTTTCGTCTCTATTTCATGGGAGGTATCTGTGGTTTTCGTTTGTACTATACCTTTAGAATCACCCTGTATATTTCTTACGTGGGAGTAGTGACCCTCTAAAACCAGAAGCACAGGTTCCTGGTAACATAATTGTAACGTAATTCCCAAATTAGGAAAAGCAATGATGAAAATCAACGTAAAATATTAGATATATTTTGTGACTCCTAATATGAGACGCTTTATTATTATGGTAGTCCTATTATGAGACCGGTCTCATGTATTGAAGCTCTTCCAGGTCTCATAATAGGACCTTCGCAGGGTAAACAAATGAACAACGCTATCTCTTTTACAAGTGGACGAAAACTAGCAACTAATTACATGGTACAACACACACACTCACCACTACGAAACACAGTCTGCACAGTGAGGCTAATCGGGACTGGACCTACAGTTTAAAGTGGGATCTGAACAACTATGTACCTCCACTGGGTCAGGGGTGCCCAAAGTCGTTAATCAAAATCCAACGAAAAGAATTGTTCACAACCCCCCCCCCCCCCCCCCCCACATACACAAATATAGTTTGGACAAAAACACAGTAATTGTTTTTGGTTTGAATGTCGATAATTTGATTTTTTTGAAAAATTTAATTATCGAAATTCGTAAGCTTTACATCAGAGGCGACAACTTGAAATAAATTTGGGGGAGCAAGGTTGGCATGAACAATATTTTATATAGGTAAATATACATAATATCTGACCGTCTCGGTGAATTTTGCGGGGCAGAAAGTGCCTTTATCCCCTCCCCCACCTCCGAAGTCGTCGCCTATGCTTTACACAACGAAAACTGACAGTCGACTCAAAACTACCACAAAGAGAACACCAGGCATTGTTTACAACTGGCCGAGATGCCAGAAAGGCGCATGACATTTGAAACCTTTCATTGAAGTTGAAATTCAGACTAAAAAAGGAAAAAAAAGTACTCCTCACTTTCATGTTTGCTACAGGAAGTAATGTTCTCGTGCATGTTGTTAAATCATAAAGTAGATGCTGAACATCTAATAACCATAACTAAAAATAAATAACAAGTCAATCAAACGAAACGATCCCCTCATTTTTGTGTGAAGATATAGTAGCTAAACTATAACATTTTGTGCCCCCTAAAATTTCCATGACGCAAGCTCGCCATGGGTACCCCTGCACTGGGTGTCGTACCCGGATCTACTTGATTGCAAGGCGACGACGTTACCACTACGCCATCGGGGAGGACCTGGAGCTTCTAACACATCTTGTTTTAACATTTTAAGAAAGAATCCAAAATAAGGGGACATTTCCCCGTATACCATACGTACTGATGCACCCAACAATTTTCATTAGATCAATATGGCGCACTAAACGCTTCCCTTTATTCCCCTATTGGAGATTCTGAATATCAAATGGAAGAACTCACTTCAAGTAGAACATATCGGATTGCTATCAAACGGTAGACACAGTGATTCCACAATATAGCAAATTGTATTTAAGCGAATGCAAAATTTCCCACACTGTCTCCACGGTTCTCGGAGATCACAGAAGACATAACGTACTGAAGACACTGGGCTTGGAAGTAAGACAATGCTGGCGTGCAACAAAGCCTGAGTGAAACAATAGATCACTTAGCACCAACTCTATAAACTTTGATATAGACTTCGGTTGGAGACAATGTTGCCAACGACAAGAAAGTATCTTTGGTGTACAAAGGCCGCACCCAATTATCAATGCTGGTTTCTCGAAACCTCATAGCTTTGTTATTCCGCAATTTGGGTCGGTTGCTTTGAATGGAGTTCAAGCTGTGGAGTTTCCTCCATTTTGTTGTTCCAGTTGTTTCTCTATCTGCAAACAGTGGCGTCGTAAGGGGTGGGTACCGCCCGGCGCCTCCCACGTGAACGGGCCTCGCTTTCCATGGTTATACAAAACAATTTCAATAAAATAAACAAGAGAAAAGATGGAAAAGGTAATTCTGTTTTCAAATTTTAGTTTAACGTTATAATTTGAATGAATACATCAGATGAGAGTCGTAACATTCAGATGAGGTGGCCTTAAGCCTAAGGTGTCCGAAAAAAGTAATATTTTTTGTAATTCTCATGTGAAACATTTACGCAAAAATTCACGATAGCTTTCTTTAACATTTTACCCATTTATTCCTTTATTGAATACAAAGCACTTTGTCATGCCTTTTCATCTTTCTCTTGACCTTGCAGTCACGATTTTAATATGTTAACAATAAAGCACCCCCAACTGCCACGAAGCAAGTATGAGGCGCTTAATTGCTTGCGTTGTTATCAACTCAAGGAGACAATGGATAATATTACCAATTATTCCTTACTTCTTACAGCTTCAGATGTCCAGCTCCACGAAAACATAAAAAAAGGGTGAATAAAGTTATTAAATATAATTTCGTCACTAATTTATTGTTATTGTTTAAATGTAATAATCTCCTTAAGATATTGTTCGGTTCACATTCAGATTTCAAATTTGAAGAACGGATGAGAGCCTCGCATTTAAATCTCGGCCAGGGCCTCGCGATATGTTGCTACGCCACTGGTTTTATATATAACGAATGGTCCATCTCTACCGGAATTACCCTATTTATAATACACGGAATTTAGGAACATATTTTGAATTGAAGTGGGAGAATTTTTCTATAGAAAAGCGATTAAAAAATGGCACCCACTTCTCCTTCCTACTTGAAAATAAGTTTCGACGTCTTTGGTACAGGTAGCTCTCAGTGTAATAAGCCTCACAACGGCGTCAACGTGGCTACCATCTGTGGAGGCCTCTTTTGTTTTCAGTTTGAGAGGGACACAAGGCCACTTGTACCTTGCAGCCTTGCGCCGAAGAACCAACCTGTCCACTATGCAATCCATCATTACATGTTGACATTTTCTTGAGAGAACACACACTTTCCGTTAAGAATGCGTATGCGTAACCTTTAAGTTTTTTCTGTGCCATCTTGTATTTGCTTTGTTTTTCTGCTCTTGTAGTTAAAGTATAAAATGACCAGTACTGTATCCGAAACTTTAAGTAAACAAATAATTCCAGATTCGCATTAATTATGAACAAAGAATTACAGCTCCTTCATTATTAGAAATGGATATTTAAGTGAAAATTGTTGTTAGTATTTCTCTTTCCTCAGGACATAAACACTCAGAGTCGTCTCGTGAACTCATGCGGTGCATGCTGCGCATGCGTCAATTGTGGGAAAAAGGACATCTTGCTCTGCGACGACATTCATGAGCATTTCTACATTCTAATTTCTTCATATAGGATAAGTATTAAATTTACAGGAGAGCGCTGAACTAAGCTTATATTACATTTCTTGGATCTGAAGTAAAAGAAAATAATAATTATTTTCCCACAATTGACGCATGCGTCACTTCAGATCCAAGAAATGAAATATAAGATTAGTTCAGCGCTCTCGTGTAAAATAAATACTTCTCCTACATGAAGAAATTAGAATGTAGAAATGCTCATGAATGTCGTCGCAGAGCAAGCTGTTCTTTTCCCCACAATTGACGCATGCGCAGCATGCTCCGCATGCGTTTATGAGACGCCTCTGTAAACACTTCAAATATTTTTCCATCACACAATCAAATTTTCAGTCCTAGCCTAAGCATGAATGTTATTTCAGGGTGTCTCTTCATCGATCTCATCAAATCATTACTCATCCTCATAGTTGCGATTAGCCAAAAATAGTACAGTAATGCTGAATAACAAAAATTCAAACGTACAAAATATCTGCTGCTCTAAAAGAAATTTTGGGGAGAGTGCCTTGCTCCAGTAAGTCGGCGATATGGCCACTGGGAGAAAGGGAATAGACAGCAATATTCAGCAACAACATTTATGTTGAGGAAAATGCACAATTAGAAATCATAGCAAATATAAAATAACTTAGAAAGGTCTGTAGAAAAAAGGTGAAAGAAGAACAGCAAAACAAATCATGTGTCACATAATTAGATTATTTTTCTTGTATTTAAAGAACGCGTTAAAAACAAATTTAAAACATGTTATTCCTTTTCTTTCGAGATAATAAAAAATAAGGCTGTAATCAGCTCTATACCTGATTTTACTTAAATATAGACATGAAAACATGCTTTATATTTAAATTTATTTACACCGACAACTTCAACTTATAAGGAAAAGTAGAATTTGTAGAGGTGTGGCCGTCGGGTGGTTTTTGTTTTCTGGAATTCTCAGCTTATTCGTTTGCGACGTTAATAAGTCCTTACAATTCACACGAAATAATAATTGTAGGGTGTTTTAATTGTGTTTTCCATGGAAAATCCAACATATTTAACATATACGTGGGAAGTTATTTGCAATACATCGAATGGAGTAATGTCTCGTCCAATATCCAAAACAAAAGGATGCATCCCACCTTTATGTATTCTACCTGGGACGAAGCAAACCCATCACCATTGATACATTAAATGTAATAGATCTCAGTACATTGCAGGACAATAAAAATAAAAGAAGTTAACCTGTAAATATAAACATGATACATGTATTTCACATTTGCTTAGAACTTAAGTTTCAGGAGCTTCAAAATAATACACTACTTATAACTAAGCTTATTGCCTGATTCCTTTGTTCATAAATAAAACAAATCTAGAAAAGAGTCCAAATTCCCAGAGGTAGTTTTCATATTATGTGTTGTAATGTAAGATTCAATTTTTTACCACGCATCCTCCAGTGTCGTTTGCCCGTTGTCGGTCAGTGGTACTGTCAGGCGTGCCCGCAAAATAAAAACGTTTAAACTGAAACAATGAATATAATATTTTCCGTACTTATGCACATGGACCAAAGATAATATATGATTATTTCGAGGAAAAATGAAAGTATTGAAGAGGGTCAAAGTAAATTTAATGTTAATACACGTCTGAGAATAATATACTTTTTTTTGTAACATTCCCAGTATTTTCAGTTATCGTGTTTGTGTTATTCTGTTAATTTGCTAAAAAAGAAGAAAATTAGATAAAAATTCTAAAGCCCTGTAGTAAGGTAATGACTTGGGATACATTAGCAGGTCACGTTACACTCAGGCGAGTATGAAAACATATTAATTATCAAAATATAGTAAAATAGAACTGTTTAATTCAGTCTGTTTAGGAATCTTATAAAGTAGATACAGTGGTGTCTTGATTTTACGTTACCGGACCAGACCTTATGTACTGTAATAACATTTTCATTCACCATATTTCTGTATTAGCATATAAAACATACATATTAACATTTAACGCGTGCAGGGCAAGAGTTGCTCCGTATAGTTATAAAAAAAATATTAAATAATAATAATGAGCTCGGTTACTGTGTATGAGGATAGATAATTGCAAAGCCAAATCGCGTTTTGTGCCATGATATACGCGTCGCACCCCTCATAGTAAGCTCCGCATTCCCTAGATTCCACATGTTGGCACCACTTATGCCTAGGGTTATCAGATCAGTATGATCCAGAAGTAGGACCCGGTGTCCCATAATGTAAGAATCTCAGCAGAAACGTGTGGGTGAATATGGCATTACTCGTCTGATGAATGGAAGAAAATACAGCCAAGGGTTAAACTTAAAACACTAAATTAATTCTTAAAATACTAACATTATAATTAGATCTCGGATTTTAGGTTCTTAACCTATTATTTCCTTTACAGGTATGTCAGCGTTTCATTAAAAAACGCAACAACTGATGAAGTTTTATAGTGCCTAAAAAACTTATTTTTCTTGTTAGAACCTATTTTAGGTTTATGCGTCTAAATCAAACTTTTTTTTAGGTTTTTGTACATTTGAAAGGTTTTATAGGATTTTTATGTCACACGGAGGTATTTGCTTTGTTTGGTCACGAAAAAATTCAATGGCGAACGTGTTTGAACCGTACTCTCTGTCGATTTCCCTTCCTCCGAGTCCATGGTGATTTTTCAAAGCTCTAAACAAAGCAAAAATGTCTGGTACCACTGTTACTTGTACAGTCTTCTGATATGTGTGGTCTTTCTCACTTTCACGTCACTTCGGTGCTTTGTGGCATTGCAAACTAACATTTCAGTACTGAAATTTACACCACTGACTATGTTTTTGTTGAACGATTATTTTCAGCATATAAGATGATCCTCACAGACAAAATTGCGGAGTTTGACTGTGGATAACATGAAAAACGATTGTTGTCTAACTATACGGCGAGGAGTGGATTTTAGTAGCAAATTTCCAATGATAAGTTCTGCCATCGCCGTAGGGTTAGGCAACAAACATAACGTTATGTAAGATAGTGCGTATTTCAGGATATAGGTGTCCCATTTTCATTGCCGGTGACTATAGCTAATCAGCATTTTTCAGGAATTTTGAACTATTTTAAGATTTTTTGAACTTACTTCAGGATTTTTCGAGCCTAACTTAAGGTTTTTAGAACCTATTTTAGGATTTTTAGAGCCTATTTTAGTAACGTAAAAGCACACTTTTTTTTAGAACCTAAAAATCCAAGGTCTACTTATAATGCAATACCTGTAAGAGATGCGTGTTGAGGTCTCGTAGCAATTCTCTTCCCTTCAACAATGTTGAAAGATTGTTGTTCAAACACAACTGTTGTTTTTTTTTTCTGCCTCCAAATCAGTGACAATTGGTAACAGTATACTCAGTGACAGCTATTGTTGCGTGAGATGACCTTAATTAGCAGAGACGTCGCAACCGGGGAGAGGTGGACGACTTGCCTCCCAACTCGTCATTCAGGAAGCAAGATAGTCTTCTCCCTAGTTCATGAAGGCTTTCGTGCCCTTAATAAAAGGTTGTGCGCACTCCTATGAATATAATTGAGATAAAACAATTTTTGTGTTTACTACAATCAGTTTAACCGCACCCTTTTGCTTTTATGGAATTGTTTTAAGGGAGTATAAGGGACAATTTCGATTTAAGGGTTTAAGGTTAGGCTTACCATACGTCCGGGATTAGCCCGGACAGTCCTGGTTTTTTAGTGCTGTCCGGGGTAATGTTCGGGATTGCAAAATGCCCGGGGTTGAGAATCTGAACATGAAAATAGCTACCGATATTGAATATTCATATAATATTGAATTTTATGATGTTATTAAAACAAACAAGCCATTTCTGAAAAAAGTACAACTGAGTCAACCTAGAACAGAGAGGTTCCCTAAACATCAGAAAATGTATTATTCAATTAAACACTTGCAAATTAATTGATTGATTTTAGAAAATAATGTTAATATTCTTTCTTGTACAATTTATAGTTTAATGTTCCAATAAAATGTTAAGGCTTTTAAGTAATTTCAATTTATTTATTTTTAAAAAAAATCTGAAATTCAGCAGTAACGAGTTCATCGCGAATATGTCCGGGTTGGACCCAAAAAAATATGGTAAGCCTATTTAAGGTAATGTAACGAAGGACGTTTTTGGAGGGTTCAGGGGGTCCGGACCGCCCCCGAAAGACTTACTAACTACAAAGAGATAATTAAATAACTTAGATTAAATACTGACAATATTTATTTCCGCCGAAGAAATTGGAAAGCAAGGATAATATTGTAATCATACTACTTTGAATGACAGTACCAAAAAAGTTTTTGCAAGAACTATTACTACTTACAACGTAACATGAATAAAATATCATCAGGAACTTTATTTTGGTAAACTGGATCTAATATCCTTTTTTTAATATTCAATAAATATTCAATTATTTATCTATTTGACATTCATTTCCTTGCCAGGAGAGTCTTTTTTTGTACAAATTTTGCCGACCTTAACTATACGAAAGCTAGATAATGAATACGGGCTGTTTTATCGCTCTCCTTATACCATCCTTTTACCTATTCATGTAATAAAAACATAAAATTAATTAATTTGATTAATTTTGTTAAGTTTTATCATACTTCTTGTCCTTACTCTAGCAGGAGACGAATTATTTTATCATCACACTCTGTATTCGAGTTGTCCGAGCCTAACAGCATCTTTCTTATTTTATGACTATGATTCGTCGGCACACAACTTGTAAAAAAAATGGATCGGACCCCATTTTAAACTGTAGATACAGTCGCGATTAGCCTGTCTGTGCATAAAGTGGACTTAGAACATTAATTCAATTAAAAAACTTGAAAACTAAGGAGGAAAATAGTCACTTTTATACAGGTAGGCACTATAATATTTTTTTAAAATGTACCAGATTAGGAAGTGAATGTGAACTTGTTAGCAAATTCTTAAGCCAGCTGCAAACTTATTGACTTGAGGTTTTATGTTATCTTGTATTTTTCATATTTTGGATTCGTTTTTCTGTTAATTTCAAGTAATTGTTGTGACGATTGATTACAATCTGCAGATTACTATTCTAACTAACTCCCTAGCCTTGTTATACCCGAAGGTTTATGTCTGCAGCAACACAAGCATCTTCCTATCCTGGGCAAGATCAATCAAATCTTTTCCTTTAGGTCCATCTCAACGTTATCCCACCATCTTCGTCTTGGCCTTCCTACAGAAGTGATGGAGATGTTTAATTACAATATCATTTACTGTAGCTTTAGATGTGGAGATGCGCAATCACCAATTGGTTGAGCCGACCCGCGACAGAGTGTTTAATACATCGGGATAGGATGCCATGGGTCCTGGGTTGGAATCCCGACCCCTTTGTGAGTGTCCCTTCATCAATATAATCACATCATCACCCATCTTCATCTTCGTGATTAATCAAAAGTGACTGAAAGTGAGAAGTAAAATAGATTAATCTGGGGAAATACCTGCCATCCATTTTTAATTCACTCCCCGCGGAGGAATACACAATCCCGATTTGCCTTTGCCTTTGCCTTTTTAATGCATCCGCCTCAGGACATATAGGGAGAAATTAATTAAGAATCAAACGTACTGGAACTTCACAACGCATATTAGCACGCATCCCCACCGTGCATCGCAATATTCCAATTTATGTTCGAGTTTACCTCAATGAGTTCAGAAGACTTTGTTCTTTGTTCGATCTAAGGAAAAAATGAGAGAGTTCTTGTTGTTCAGTTTTCCAGTAATATCCGCAGGGCACAGCGCCTTTGAAATTAATATTCGAGCCTTCAAAAGAAATCAATTCCGCATGGCGGTCTGTAATGGGGAAGACTTTTGTACGAATGCGATCCGTTTTTGTTTTTTCTTTCTTCGATGTGGGCTTCTTGGGTAATTCTGTTGCTCCCGCTGGCTTTCGAAGGCCTAAGGTTTATCAATGTTTGACGCAGTTCATCTCTCGTTTCGGTCCGTGCCCCCGAGGCTGCAGGAGTTTCTAGAAGAATACTATTACCATTGAAGCCTTCGGTTGTTTATCGTTGCTTTCTCCAAGATTTGAGTTATTCGTTTCTTTTCAAAAGCGGTGCGCTGAGATGAAAAATTTCTGAGAGAGGGTTTGTGCAGTTAGACCGAGAAGAGAAAAACCCTCTGGCGCTGTCGTACAATTTTCAACCATAAGGAGCGTGGGTGATGCAATCAGCTCTTTGCCTTGTAATCCTGCCCCTGCGTTGCCAAAATGTGCAGCATTCTTCAATTCGTCGTCGTCGGTTCAATTCAGTGCCAAGTGTTTGCATCATCGTGAAAGGAAAAAACTC
Source organism: Lepisma saccharinum (assembly GCF_977018435.1). Taxonomy (NCBI): domain Eukaryota; kingdom Metazoa; phylum Arthropoda; class Insecta; order Zygentoma; family Lepismatidae; genus Lepisma; species Lepisma saccharinum. Next base: position 27,380,626 of record NC_139252.1, on the reverse strand, counting down.
TGACATGTCATATTCTTGAAGATTTTGAAAAAGAAGCAAGGGGAGAGAAGTTATACATATTGCTATACGGGGACACAAGTAAAGAGGGAGAAAACAAATGACTGTCCACTTTAATTCGTCAGTTTGCCGGGGATCTTTCTCATCATAGTTGTGGCGTAGCGGTAACGTACGTAACCAAGGGGTCCTGGGTTCGGTACCCTGTGGAGGCAGATGGCACAGTGGTTCGGATCTCACTGTAGGTCCAGTCCCGATTAGCCTTTCTGTACAAAAGTAGGCTTTGAGCAACAATTAATCATGGTTGAACTGTATCAACCGGATTTTAGGCTCAAATTTATGTCGGAGTTTGGCATTAACTTAGACATATTTTGAGGTGATGAAATAAAATTATCAAGGTTCGGAGGGACCTTTAGCCGACGCCAGCTCTTTAACAAAACCGCTACCGGTATCCAAAACCTGAAAAATGTCATCGGCTTTGGATCTATTCTACAGTGTCAGAGATGTACCCGTACTTGCATGTATTCTGTTTCAACCGTGTTGAAAGTTGGCCGCTATTCTGTTGCTTGGTAACGGTTTCGTTTTCGTGGTTGGTATCCCTGCTTTGAAAGTGAATAGCATGTCAGTTGTTGCCGTAGATCCATGGCTGATGTGAGCGGACATAGTTGCAGTGCTGAGGAACGACTATGCCCTGTCCCGACTATCTCTGGAGCAAGGTCGCGCATGGGTCAGACAAGTGGGGAAATCGAGTGTGCAGAGCGAAGCAATACAACTGCTGGGAAGGCTTGTAACTGAAGTCAGCCCCCACGTAATCCCGTTCCTCTCACGTGTTTATTGGTGGAGCCGTCTACTTGCGCAGAGACTTTATTTATTTATTTCGAACACACAGGCACATGCCCAATTACAGTGTTCGCAAAGTATTATGTAAACAAGAGAGTAATACAAAAAATATTAAATCAATTGAGAAATATGACATTTCAATCTACAACATACTTATAAACATGACTGATTTCAGATATAGTGCTGGAATTAATAGAGCTTATGTTATATTTGTATATAAGTTATAGAGAGGTAATCAGCTTATATACATGTAAATAGTAGTAGTGTAATAGATACATCGAGCAATAAATTGGACATATAAGACACAATGATTAGCATACAACTGTGAAATTGACAGGAATTTATATTAAACTAGCTGATTGCCCGTCGTTTCCCGGATATTTATTTATCCCAATCTTCTACTAGACAGGAAAATAATGAAGTCTAACTATAATGTAAAATGAACTTGTAGTTGAACAGCATTGGGAGAGTCACTATTCACCTTAGCGACCCCGAAAACTATGGATTCCACACTAATATCGGTCGTTTTCGATTATTTTTACATGTCACCCCTTCCCACCCCCACCCCTCCGGGTACAGGGGTGTCTTGGAGTTGAACGCAATTGGGAGTATCACTGTTCATCTTAGAGACCACGAAAACTATGGATTCCACACTAATATCAGTCGTTTTCGATTATTTTTACATTCCACCCCCTCCCCATCCCACCCCCAGGGTGCCAGGGTTTTCATACCCCCACAGTAATTATTTCCATATTGCAAGTGATACGCGTACCAAGTTTCGTTGAAATCGCACCTGGCGTTCGTGAGTTATGCTGGAACAAACATACACACACACTCACACATACATCCATTTTTATTAGATAAGGTTAAACAAAAATGTAGATAATGTCTAATTGAGGGTGAGATTATGAACATAACAATCTTAAATTATGTCCTGTTTATATACAGTGTTCAGAGAATACAATGACTTTTAAATCTGAAAAGATCTATACTAGAGTTATTACTAGACACCGACTTGAATAACTTGCACATTCTCCTCAGGGATTTCTGCCATGTTGTTTCTTCCATGCGAGATTTTAAAGAGATTATTTCTGGTCTTAAAATAGCGTTTGGAAGATAAAAGTTTAGTTGTGAGAGTAGAGCTGGAGAATCTATTTTTCCGTTGACAAGTTTTCGTTCGCTGGTCCAAGAGTTTGCTGGGACAGAGTGTAGTGACGTGTGTGTGGGTAGAGTGAGCTCACTTCCATAATGTCTCTGACTGTTCTGCATTTGTAGCTTGGGAGCGAGCCGCAACTCCCGAAACCTCCAATCAACAACCGAGCCTCTGACGTCATCTCAACCCAGCACAAATCCTTAACCCTCTTGCTCACGCTGTAGGCTGTTGGTAGGCTCGCTGGCTAGACACGCTGGAGATGGTCCGAAAGTAATCAGACTCTACACGAACGACAACGGTCTACTGTAACGTTAATGTAATGTTTCTCACTATGTTATAATGTAAAGAAGAAGATACATAAGTTATAATAAATAAATATATCGTGTACATATCTCTGGGTAATATGTACTATGTAATGTAATCAAGGGGTTCTGGTACGTCTCGTTCACTTTGTAGAACATTCATAAAAATCTACGTTCCCTGTTGTCTCTGTATTTCCAATAGTTTCGTGTCTACGTGAGACTATTGCGAATATCTACACGACAGGCAAAGCAAACAACACGAAGACTCATGTGAATGCTCTACAAGAAATTCTAAGAAGGTGTAATTTTTCAAATTTTGGAATATAATAGCCGTTTTTCGAAAGAAGAAATTTCGAAGACGTTTTGGTTGGCAGGGTTCATATTTATCCTACTTTTACTATACTCTGCCCGTATGGGATTGCGTGGAGGGGGAAAAGCGACTACCGTTACCAGCCTTCGCAGCAAAGTGTACTGTTTCACTCTGCCCACTCGATTCCTCCCCTTTTCCCTGCTGCTATGCGCGGCCTTGCTCCAGACATATCCGTGAAAGTAATGGTTAACTTTCTCTGAAGGCACACACGTGTACATCCAGAAATTCAAATCTGGGGATTGTGTTGTGTCTTCTGTCTCATCTTCTCTTATCACCATCGTCGCGATGAAACATAAGTGGCATAAAAAGCGACGCAAATGAAAATCTGCATGAGTCGACTCGTCAGAGCGAGTTAAGTGGTCGGCTTTCGATCCCGCCACCGACGCTCCTGTGTTCGAGTTCCTGCCTCGGCGTGGCTGTTCTTTGCAAGTGTTCCTTCATCAATTTAATCTAATCACCCAGCACTCATCCTCATCGTCGTGATCAGCCAAAAGTGGCAGAAAAGCGACGTTCAATAAGAATAATAATACAAAGCAAATTTAAATTTTATTCTTCTCATTTAATAGTTTGATTAACCGTAAATTCTTACAAATAGTTTTGTTCTTCCCAAATGAATTGAGTGTTAGAGTAATTGACTTTCATGCACTCCAAAGGCTTATTCACGCAGAAACTTTCTATCTGCCAGCATCCAAATCATTTACATCTCTATGTTGGCCAAATGGCAAGAAAATGTCTGCTGTGACGGAACTAAATGACTGAATTTTCTTGGCAATTTTCGAAGTAAAAATGGCTAGATTGGATAAAACGACAGTGAAGGTGCAAAGTGCAATAAGAAAACCATAAAAGTTTACAAAAAAAAAATACAATTATAACATTCACAAATACTGTAAAAAAAACAATATTATTTTAAAAAAGTTTACAAATACAAGAAAGGAAGGGTTTCTGGTTCGAACTGAATTGAAACATCTTCAAGATGGAAGCATGAATCGGATACCCGGATCCTGAAATGGAAATCGGATACCCGGATCCTGACATGGAAATCGGATACCCGGATCCTGAAATGGAAATCGGATACCCGGATCCTGAAATGGAAATGGGATACCCGGATCCTGAAATGGAAATCGGATACCCGGATCCTGAAATGGAAATGGTATACCCGGATCCTGAAATGGGAATCGGATACCCGGATCCTGAAATGGAATTCGGATACTTGGATCCTGAAATTGAAATCGGATACCCGGATCCTGAAATGGAAATCGGATACCCGGATCCTGAAATTGAAATCGGATACCCGGATCCCTAAATAGAGATCGGATACCCGGATTATGAAATGGAAATTGAATACCCGGATCCAGTCCGAGACCCATGGACATCACTAGTCACAATATAATGGTAGTCCATTACAAAATAGAAATATTAAAGACAACAAATGATGATAAACAATATGATTACTTGGTTTCACGCTATTTGAGTGCTGGCGGTGGTGTGTTCAAATCCGGTAAACCAACCGCAAAAAAAGCATCAACTGTAATTTTCTTGGGTCAAATACAATCATACTAGTCCTTATAGAACTGAACCCAACTGCAACTATACCGCGTCTTTTGAATTCAGCGTTTTCGAACCTTTCCTCTGGATCAATTTAAATACGGTCCAGGAACCATTTTTCTGGATCAGTTTAAATCCGATCCAAGTTCCGTATTGAAATGAAACGATAAACAATTTGGACCGAATTTAAAATTGTGCGAGAAAAAAACAGTTCGGGTCCTGTTGCGGAACCAGGTAGAATGAAGGCCTTCCCGATGGCGCAGTGGTAGCGTCATCGCACTGTAATCAAGGCCCGATTAGCCTTTCTGTGCAGAAAGTGGACTTAAAACAATTCGTACCATATCATACCATACCCAACAGAATGTGTAGGCTCCTGCTCCTTTAACAACCCTGATTTAAATAAAAAGCACGAAACGCATGAAAGAGTACAGAATCGCATGTAGAGTTTCAATCACGTAAGAGCGAAAAGACGAAACCAACCTTGAAACACGACTCACCCCTTTTTTATACAAGAAACAGCTTGAAAACTCATGTGGAATATTCTCTTCAGTAGAGTCACGTTTCGGTCTCCCCCCTTTTTTTGTCTCTTTCATTGTCGTTTCAACGAAACAGAATTTGAGAAGCGGCTTTGTGAAAAGGGCTCATTCTTTTACGCTCCAGTTGCCTCTTCTTTTTTCCCCCCTTCCTTCTAAAATACACGTGTGCATTACTCGACTTATAACTCCAGAAGGCAAAAATGATACAGCAGGGAGGGGTAAAATGATCTCCGCTGAAAAAGGAGACGATTTTTATTTTCCATTGTCGTCGTCATCCTCACAACTTACACGAATGTCATTTGAAGACAAAGCATGAGGTCGCACAGATAAATAAAAATGAAAAAGACAAAAGTCAATGTAATATGTCCGGAATATCCTATCCTACATACACAATTTATATAATACATATACATACATACATATATACACATACACACGAATTAACATATGGGGTATTGAGTCATCACAGTCGACGATAGAACGGTAAATATTCGAAATACATTTATTTACATGTATTTTCATCTAATTATTGTTATAACAACAAAAACTCAGGTTAACTATTACATAATCAGGTGATTCGTAAATTGATCAATCCCACATTGATGTATCACACTGCCATCTGTTAGCATAAATGATTCATTCGTTTTGAAAAAGCTATATTTTCAAAAGTATTACACGTACACACATGAAAGATATATGAAAAGAACCACAAACTCACCAAGTTTATACACCCTCTACAAATGTTCGATATGTGCCCCTTTGGTTACACGACACACGTCCAGACGATACTCGAGCTCATTCCATACATTTTGTAGCATAGTCCTGTCAATGGTCTGCACTGCAGCACTGATGCGTTCTTTGAGCTCGACTAAGGATTCCGGTGGTGGGGGTACGTAAACAAGGTCCTTAACGTACCCCCACAGGAAGAAGTCGCAGGGCGTTAAATCAGGAGATCTGGGAGGCCAGGGGAACTAAGCTAGGTCATCCTCACAAATACGCCCAATACAGCGATGCGGAAGTTCATCGTTTACATGGCGGTTCTTTTCCATACTCTCTTCTGAAAGCGCGTTGTACAGCTATAACAGACGAACATCTGGCATATTCAAGCACACAAAAACTCTTTTTTTGCTTTCCCTCCATTTTCGACAGGTCCTAACCTCGTACTGCCACCCTGCCACATCCGATCGGAAAGATAAGGATCTCGTGCTGCCACCTGGAATACACAATACAAACTTGGTGAGTTTGTGGTTCTTTTCATATATCTCTCATGTGTGTACGTGTAATACTTTTGAAAATATAGCCTTTTCAAAACGAATGAATCATTTATGCTAGCCCTGTATTTCATTTCCTAGTTGCACTGAAATGAAATTACAAGAAAATTGGGAGATAAGAAGATAGTAATCATGTTCATTTATCCTACCTCGTGGTAATCTAGAGTTTCAGGGGTCGTTCTCGATTCTTACTACACTTCAACATGTAGCCCCATTCCTGATTAGTACAAAGTGAAGTTAAAACAACCCCCACCCATAAAAGAGAGCGGTTTTTTGGCAAATAAATGCATTTTCTTTTTACATTGTGTTTATAGAAACTGGCATCCGTGAACTTAAATACTGTTCAAAAACATACTAACCAACTAGGTACGTAGTTCTTCCTTTACTGACAGAAATTCCGCAACCACGTGACAGTTGATCTAAACGCACGGCCACGAAATTTGGCGGGTGGCAGAAATTCGCGCTGTTGCCACATCGGAGCATAACACCGTGTGTTCGGAGGTTTAAGAGAATGAAAGATATCGTTGTAGAGCTGGTCTTTTGTAACTGATAAACTGATAAACTGTAAATTCTGATATTTACGTTTTTGCTCACGACGAGATAAGGTTAAAATAGGAATTAGGTGACACAAATATGAAGAATAAGTGGAAAAACATTTAAAAAATCGCCAGAATCATCCGTGCAAATTTTCAGACCGATTGCTTATTTCAGTGTATTATAAAATTGGTCATTTAAATGTGAGTATGCTATTTTCGCAGAATACGAAGAGATGGATATGAAGAATCAAAAATATATTACTGGCAACACTGCAGCCAGCCACCTTTACTTCAGAGTAGATGTAGAAAGAAGCCATACTATTGGTCGAAATTGGAGGAAAGACTTTCAGCCACCTCTCTTCACGTAACACTTTGTAGTCAGCTAACTTTTACTTAATATTCCTCTCACCAGATGTCTCTGTTCTAATTATTTTATATAAATATTAGTAAATTACATCATCTAGATTTTTCTTATTGTATAGTTGTCACCAGTAATATTATTTTAACAGTACTAGATGGAAATTAATTCTAAATATGCATTAATGGCCTTCAATTACGCTGAACATGCTTAACACAAAAGTGCTTAAAACAACTTGTTTTGAAGGTTTAAAAAACGTGACTGTGTTTTACAAATGTTTTAAATATTTCGAACACATTGTTTTAAACGTCACTATTTTAGACTTGTTTAAAACATTTTGCAACTTGATATTGCATAGTCTGTGGTTATTTTTGTGTGTTGTGTCTTTTCATTCAATCTGTGTCATTTACTTTACTGTTCAGTATTCAGTTAACAAAGAAACATATTTTAATGTGCATTTGTGAGCTACGTTAAAACACGTACCTATGGTTTTCACTTTTATAATTGAATAGTGTACGGATGACTACCATGCGAGAGACCCGGATTTGATTCCTGGTGGGGAGAACCAGGATTTTTTTCCATCTGTTCAAGCGGCTCTGGCGCCCACCCAGCGTTGTATTAAGTGGGTACCTGGAGGAAACTCTGAGGAGTAAAGGCGGCCGGGGTGGTGGTGCTGATCACATCATCTTCGGCCGTGGTCAAGCAAGTGTGGGGTAGGGTCCTATATGCCTTCATGGTGTGGTGCGAAGCACAGAGGAGCGCTTTTTATAGTGTACGGATGAAACACTTTTGTTCCGCACTTAATTTACTTTGTTGTTATTCGCAATGTATTATGTTGCTTTCGCAATAACGACTGCTATTTCGCAAAACAGAGTAGCTACTACGGGGATAAAGTGGGACCTGGCAACCATGGATTAGTTGAACCTTCTAGAACAGCCTACATGCATAGGGCGACCATAATATTTTGACGCAAAAACGGGACATCCCAAGGAGATCAGTGTACCCGCTGAAAAATCTGTTAGGTCTAATCATAAAACTATTGTTATTATTAACGGTTTGTTATTATTTATTAAATAATGGATCATATAAATGATAAATCGTCAACAATAAATGAAATATGATCTCCCGTTTGATACGCGCCCACTTATTGTATCATTTTAAGTGTTTAATATGTTAAATATCTATGATGACATAATTTGATTTGTTCAATTGGGTAGTCTGTTATGGTTATGGACTAACCTTAAAACATTTGTTTGTGGGGTTGTGAGGTGAGAGATATTATGAATGTTGCTGGATAATGGAAGTGATTTTGGAAATGTGAATGTGTTAATTTGTTTAGTCAAGAACTATTATGATCTTAATACAATTTTGTTTGTAATAAGGAGTGGAGCGAATTTACAATATAGAGAAAGTCTCCAATTTTTTTAATTTTTGGTTTACTAACTAATTTTGGCCTCCTAATCACGAATGTGTTATTAAGAATCGGCGGCGAAGTCGGAAATTTGAAAAAAAATAATTTTTTTTTCCAATTTTTATGAAGGTTTATATCTGTAGTTTTACGAACAAAATTTTATAAGTTTTACAAACGAAATGTTATAACTATGCTTGCCTAACCTAACCTTCCGTGAATGGTTTTTGGGCAAATAATCACTTTGAATACGGAATTCGTTGTTTTGTAGCACGTAAATGACGAACAATGTTTCAAAAAACACGCCATTTTTCCTAAAATCAACGGTGGAGTATTTGCGTATTTTTACAAACGAAATATTATAACTATGCTTGCCTAACGTAACTAATGTTAACCTAACATTACCTGAAATGGTTATCCGTGAATGATTTGTGAACCAATGATCACTTTCAATAAGAAATTTATAGTTTTGTAGCACGTAACTGACCAACAACGTTTCATCAATACAGGAGACGCCATACTTTCCTGAAATCAACGTTAAAGCACTGTTGCCAAACTTACCTGTAGTTGTCCGTATATGCTAAATTGAACGAAAGGAGTGCTAATGGAACCTAACCTAACAGGCCTAACCTAACCTAGTAGGCATACCTCGTCCCCGTGATGGTTCGTGGGGCTATGTCACGTTAATAATTTTCTTTCCCGCCTAAATTATCACTTTCAACGACCAATGCTCTGAACAGTGTGGCAACGCTGTAGACGGCGCAAGGAATTTCGAACGTCATTTGTTCTGACATGGAAGATGGTGCCCGTGTTTCTTTATGGATAATTATCGATGTAATTAACAACGTTATTTTACAACTTCTACAAATAAATATACAATTTTAACAAGCGACCCCCGTCTCGTAACTCGAGATACGTCTCTAGGAGTGCATAAGAAGTAAGTATAAGAAATATGAAGTGAATTAGAGACTTTCTTTATATTGTACATTCTTGCGAGTGCAAGTGTAATATATTAACATTAACTGACATCTAAATATATTTTTTGTGTGCGAGAGTTAGTAAGGTTTACGTAAACATATCCTTATCTGATTTCCCACAACCTGAAGGCTTCAAAGTAGGCTGATAAGTCTCATGCTCGCCGTTGAGCAATAAAAGTAAGTTGGTCCATTGAGAATAAACCGGGGAACGTAACACGTTGTCCAAAGCTTATAATCTCTGTACGACTTACATAGCGTTTCTCATCCTTTCTCATCAACCTTCATGATGAAGTTGAGTAATGCCAGAAATATGTAGCAGAATGAAAATCTTATCTCACATATCATAAACACAACTGTAGATTTTTCTTTTGAGTTTTGGTCAAGTTGCAGGAAATGTAAATTCTTTTTGCAATTCCGAAAAGAAACTGCATGCTTATTCACTGCTCTACAAATAACGAAACACACACAAAACAATACATAGTTTTAGCATGAAATGTCTCAAATTTTGGCTTTCAAGAAAAATCATAGACTTTTATTAAACGAGACAAATAGTGAATTTTTAATAACATTGACGGGACGACCGGAGCACGCCTCTGAAACGGGACTGTCCCGGACAAAACGTGACGTATGGTCACCCTATACATGCCTGATTTATATTTTAAAAAGTTAGTTAAGTGTTTATTTTATAACCAGAATCACAGTAATTCCTTGGATGATTGAGGAATTCCAAATCAACCATTGTTGTTAGAAAATAAGTCTACTTGAATGTTTAAACGTTTTATTTTATCTGAATTAAAACACTGTTTAAAACGTGCTTAAACTGTTGCGTTACGTATAACTAATTACTTCTAAACAGTGCTGTTAACAATGTGCTTCTCTACATTCTACAAGATAGCATGACCATCACGTGGATTTCTTGTGTCTTGTCTCCGTCTTTCATTATGCGTATCAATGTCTCTCTGCTCTTCAATCTCTTTGTCTGTCTCTTGGTTTGTTCCTATATCTTATTTCTCCCTGAGTCTCACTCTTGTTCCTCTCTTTCCGCCTTTATTTCGTTCTCTTACCTCTTTTCCCTTTCTTGCTCTCTCTCTTTAATTCTATCTATCTTTGCTTCTCACTTCCTTGATTCCTTCCCTCTATAGCTCTTTTTTCTAATTTCTACCTTAATCTCTATCTTCTTGTTTCTCTCTTTCTGCAGTTATTTCCTTCTCCCACTTCTTTTTCCTTTCTTTCTCTCTCTTCTTTAATTCTATCTATCTATCTATCTTTGTCTCTCACTTGCTTGTTTCTTCTCTTCTATAGCACTTTCCTCTAATTTCTACTTTAGTCTTCTTCTCTTCTTCTTTCTGCCATTATTTCGTTCTCCCACCTCCTTTTCCTTTCTTTCTCTCTCTCTCTAATTCTACCTATCTACTTATCTTTGTTTCTCACTTCCTTGTCTTTCGTCTATATCTGATAATTCTTATTTCTACCTAACTCTCACTCTTGTTCCTCTCTTTCTGTCATTATTTCGTTCTACCGCTTCTTTCCCCTTTCTTGCTCTCTCTCTCTCTCTATCTTTAATTATATCTATCTCTCTGTCTTTGTCTCTCACTTCCTTGTTTCTTTTCTTCCATAGCTCTTTCTCTAATTTCTACCTTAGTCTCTCTCTTCTTCTTTCTCTCTTTCTGCCAATATTTCCTTCTCCCACCTTTTTTCCTGACTTTCTCTCTCTCTCTAATACTACATATCTATCTATCTTTGTTTCTCACTTTCTTGTCTTTCTTCTATACCTCATTGTTCTTATTTCTACCTAAGTCACATTCTTCTTCTTTCTCTCTTTCTGCCTTTATCTAGTTCCCCCACCTTTATTTTCCTTTTTCTCTATCTCTTGTTATGTCTTTCTTTGTTTCTCACTTCTCTGTCTGCTTTCTTCTTTGTATCACTCTTCTGATATCTTGGTTTATCTCTCCTGTCCCAGTTTCTCTTACTCACCTTTCGATCTCTCCTCACCCTCTTTGTGTGCATGTGTGCCTCCCTCCCTCCCTCTCCTTACAGAAATCGGATAATTCCACGGTTGCTGTGTTGACCAACCAGTCCAAATAATTGAGGCACATCAGTTGATAGCAATATCGCTTTCCTGTTCATTACAAATCACCAGAAGTTGGCTCTGCACGTACTCTACAGAAAACAGCCTTCACGGTGTGGACTTTGCAATGGATGTCCTAGATGTTCCGTGTCCTTCCTGCAGGACAGAGTGCAGGGAAACCCGTGCAAGAGATATTGCATCATATCAGAGAGATTAAAGTCAAACAAGCGGATCACCGAAATTAAAGTATGGTCGGTCGATTTCGGTTTAATTTGATGAAAACTGATATTGCCGCTCTCGTGCAAAATTCATTTTGGATACGCAATATTCTGTGACAGCTCCTGTGACTGCCCTCAGGATATAGCTGCATGCGTTATTCTGGATATTTGAAAAGATTGTAAATATCGCGTCGCGTGTTCCATTTTTTTTAAATACTCCAGAAAATGTAGTTGTGGGTTAGTGATGTGTTGCATAAGTTACCGTTAGAAGTTACCATAATATTTCCAACTTACTACCGTGAAATTTAAGTCTGACCGTAAATTTACAAAACCGTTTTAAATTAAAATTTGAATACTTTATCATGCATAAAGGGGAATGATGGTTATACATTTCAGTTTCGTAGATCATTAATACATCTTGTTTAAAACTTATAGTAACTACATAATGGCTGTTAAAACTTTAAAAACCTGTCAATTAGCAGATATTGGCGGACTGAGACCGTTATTTATCCAGTCAGCTTTTCACTGTTACGACTCTCCTTTCTGAGTCAAGATTTCTATACCCCGTCCCAGCTGACTGTAGAGCAGAGTCACGCATAGCGGTAGAGGAGGAGGAGGGAAATCGAGTGACGAAAGCGCAGCGTTGCCAACCATACGGCCCAGACCTTAGTCCGTACGGTAAATGTACGGCTTGTCAAAATTTGCACTTACTGTTTTATCCCTAATATTTCCCTAAGAAATACTTAAGTGTACGGGCCTGGAGATAAAGATACGGTCCTTTTGCCATGTGCATACGGTATTATTGTTTTCAAAAGTTTGCAACACTGACAGAGCGAAGGTTGGAAAGCGGGTAACTCCAGTCTCCCATTATGCAATCCCGTTTCTCTCACTGTTCATTGGTGGAGCCGTCTCTCGTCACTAATTGCGCAGAGACTTGTTCTCGTTCGCCTGGTCTACAGTTAGCTGGTACGGGGTTTACTTCACGGTAACCTGCTCAATGTTCTTAACTTCGTAATCAATTTGACACAGACCACTATGAGACAACGGTACATACAGGAATAGGAGCGAGAAACGATTATAGAGACACACCGGGAAAGTTACATAAAGAAGGAAAGAGACAGGAGTGTGAAATGCAATGATAGAAAAAAGAGGGGGTGAACGTTAAAATGGGCAAAGCAAAAGAAAGACGAAGAGTGACACCTAGACAGGAAGAAAGAATAACTGAGAGAGATATAGACCAGGGTTGTTAAAGGTCCAGGAATTTCGAATAAATTCAATTCCGGTCTAGGAAAGAAAATTAGCAAGCGTAAATGTGTTTTGGACCGTAAACAACCTTTTTATCTGTAACGCGTTTCAATTCGGTCCAGGAACTTCTTTCAGACTGAATTTAAATTCGGTCCAGGAACTTTTTTAGACTGAATTTAAATTCGGTCCAGGAACCTTTTTTCAGACTGAATTTAAATTCGGTCCAGGAACATTTTCCCCGGCTGGATTTAAATACGGTCCAGGAACCTTTCTTCAGACTGAATTTAAATTCGGTCCAGGAACTTCTTTCAGACTGAATTTAAATTCGGTCCAGGAACTTTTTTAGACTGAATTTAAATTCGGTCCAGGAACCTTTCTTCAGACTGAATTTAAATTCGGTCCAGGAACCTTTTTTCCGGCTCGATTTAAATACGGTCCAGAAACATTTTTCCCGGATCAATTTAAATACGCTCCCGAAACTTTTTTTCAATTAAACAAAACTCAACTTTGATCGAATTTAAATTGTGCGAGAAAAAGTTTCCCGTCCTGTTACGGAACCAAATAGAATCCATTAGAATGTATGGATTTCTGGATCCTTTATAATCTCAGGGTTGTTAATTTCCAGGAATTGTAAATAAATTCAATTCCTGTCCGGAAGAGAAAATCAGCAAGTGTAAATGGGTTCTAGGCGGTAAAGAACCTTTTTATGTATAAAGTAGTATTTCAATTCGATCCAGGAAACGTTTTTCCGTCTCAATTTAAATAGGGTCTACAGCTACATAGATTCAAAGAGACAGAAATACGCGCACACATGAACGCAATGTGTGTTTGTGAGAGAAGGAGAGCGAGAGAGAGTGGGAGACGAAGGAAACGAAAGAATAAAATGCTGAACTTACGAAATAAACAGTGAAGTTGGAAGCATAGTCCACCATTCATAGAATTATTCGAATAATAAATGTGCCAATATAATAAAGACCAAAATGTCCGGACAATAGCAGTTAACAGAACAACAAAATCTCCCTAACATATTACAGGTTGAAAATTAAGGCAGGCTTATAAAAACAAGCATCTTTGTTATCAATGCAAAGAAAGTAAAATGTCGATCCCATATAATTTAATTTTTCAAGGAGAATATTTGTTAAAACTATCATATACGGGAAATCGCTCTAACTCGATCATTCTCTACGTTTTTACATTCGTACTTACCTATTCTGCATTGCGAAACATTGTTTGACAAGGGATTTCGCTATTTTTAACGAAATTAGTATCATTGTTGACATATCGTTCGTTCTTTTCTCGCTTCCTGAACACACAAAATGGCGGGCAAATCTTGACTAGCGTTGTGTTTCAAACTGCAAAGCAGTGTTTCAACCTTCTTAACAGAAAAAATCCCCCATAACCCCGAAAACCATTCACGCATAGCTCCCAAAAACCATTCGGGATAGTATGACCATCCACGAATAGCCCCAAAAACATTCCCGCATAGTCCCAAAAACCATTCTGGATCGTATAACCATCCACGAATATCCCCAAAAACCATTAAACGATAGCCCCATGCACCATCACGGGAAGGTTAGGTTAGGTTGCTTTAGGTTGGGCAATATAGTGAAATAACTGTGTGTTTGGAAACACTTACCGGGGATTACGTCATCAGATGCTCGCAACATCCGGTTCAAGTACATGGATGGAAATGCAAGCAACAGCTTTCGTGCATCGGACGGATATTATTATTGAAAAATACCTGAATTTGCAGCCAAATACATTGAAAAATGAGAGAAAACACTTCTACGACCTTCCGAAATTACACAGAAACTCAATTCCGTAAGTACTTTCTCGTGTAAATTTGAAGAAATCCATTTCCCGGTTATGACATTTTTACCGAATATTTTGGTGGAGTACTTAGGCGGATTCATTTGAATCTACGTACAGAGTTAAGATCATTCCAGCAATAAGGCCAATAAAAATGTAAAGGATGGTACTTTCTATAAAGAAAAGACAATTGAGATGTCATCAGTAGCTTAAATTATTTTATTAACGCAGTTAAGACGGAATTGCGGTTGTGAGTGTGCAGCAAATTTGACTAACGTACAATACGTGTGCACATAAATGAAAATATTAAAAAGAATAATAAAGGTGAGAAATAAGGAATACGAGAAAATTAAGGGACAATATAGGATGAAACGATTTGTCTTTCAACAGAAAAATATGCAACAAATAGAATGTAATAAAATAAGAAAAAAGCTATTTTTTGTTTATTCATTATAAGTTTCCTTTAAAAAGTTGAAAATAATCCAAACGAGAAGGCCATCTGTTGTCAAAGCGTTTGTTTTTCCTTCTCTCCATAGAACCACAACAAACAATAAAGCTACCACTTCAATGCGCTGGAAAACACACAGCGTAACAAACAATTTCGTATGTTTCTCTATGTGTTTCACTGACGGGTAGTTGGTGGCATAAAAAGGAGTGAATTTCCAGAAACATACCTCGATGTCAAATGCAGAGACTCATCGAACGCACAGGGAACATCCAAACGCCTGATATTTCGTTGATTGCGGTTCTGGGTTTGTTCAAATGTTTGCACAAAACGGAGAACTCCCCACTGGCAGCCAATCTGCTCGGGAAATCGTGTGCGTCTTGCTTTACCCTATTTTACACTTCACCATCCGGAATTGAGCTGTTCGTCTAACTCTTAGATTCAGCTTCCAGAGACTTGTCAATCTGAAGGAACTCACTTTCTTTTTAATATGTGAACAGCAAAGCTCTCACGTTTGACATTTCGAATACCTTTTTCATGCTTTTGACTGCAGGAAAGTGTATAGCACGGCGAAATATTCACGGATCCAGACATGGTTATTTTTTATGTGGGCACAGGGATGAAAGGAATGTTTTAGATGGAATACTTTGGTGAGCATAGCTGCTAATATTCTTTCTCTGTGTGTCTTTTCGTCCTTTTATGATCTCTGTCTATATTTAATCTGTATATCTCTCTCTCTCTTTCTCCACATATTTCTGTTTTGATCTTTATCTCTATTTTTCTCTTTTTCTACATTGATTTTTATTTATTTCTGTTTTCTCTTTCTCTCTTCCCTTCTCAACCTCTTCTGTATATCTTCCCCTTTCCTTTTCTCTACCTATTTTTTTTAAAATTATCTTTCTTGCTTTCTCTGTCTCTTTGCCTCCTTCTCTCTCTATTCCTTTGTTTTTCTCTTCCACTTCTCCACTCTCTCTATTACTCCCTACCTATTTTTCAAATTATCTTTCTTGCTTTCTCTGCCTTTTCTCCACCTCTCTATTACTCCCTATATTTTTCAAATTATCTTTCTTGATTTCTCTGCCTTTCACCTCCTCTCTCTATTTCCATTCATTTCTCGAAATACTTTGTCTTTATATGCCTTTTCTTCTGTGCAAGAAATAACACTAACTGCTACTATTATAGTAAACACAAAAATAATGTTATAGAAGTGAATCGTAGAAGTATATACACTGTGTACGTACGTGTACATAATATTTAAGTTCCATATTATATTTTTATTAAGAAATAACATAAAAATTATGTTATTTGCTATTTAATGCTATAACCGTAAATCTTACAGCAAAGTTTCTCGGAGAATTGAAGTGATTTTTCGTTCCTAATGAGTTATGTTTTTCTCTCAATTTAGGCACATCTTGAGTTGCAACCAGTGATGTGCAGTAGACTATAAGTTTACGTCTACATGCGTTGTCTACACGTAATCTACGCGTAGATTACATTGGGTTGTAGTTTACATAGACTACGTAGACAAATCTAAAGTGCATTAAAATTAATTTTCAAGGGTTTCATGAAGGGAAAGTGACATATTCAACTATATTGGTTCCTAACGAAATGAAAAGAATCCTATTTGCAACAAAATTTCTCTTCTCTTCTATTATCAACTATGGAAGAAGATAAATAGTATGCAAAAAACAACAACAGATGGCAGTCGTGAGGCAAGAGTGGTCTTCTTCCCATAAAACACTAGAATATTTCCTATATTAGGTTTCTTCCTAGGTGAGAAATTGTTCGAATTTGGGAGGAAGAGTATGAAAAGTTCTCTTCACATATCAGCAACTGATACGCAGTATAATTTTCTTTTAATTCCACGGCGTCCCTTGCTACGTTATCACCTTTCGCCATGTTGTTTACATAGATTACGTAAAATACGTGTATAAAATAGTCTACGTGTAGAATGTAGACTATCGTTGTTTACTCGTAGACGCACATCACTGGTTGCAACACTTGCAATCTATTTGCTTTACAGTAGTGCCCTCTGTCATCCACAAAGGCAACACTTAGTGGGCAGCTGAAAAAGAGGAAAGTATAGTCATGCGAACGCACATTCAGTGTTGAGAGACTTTATTGTCGTAAAGATGAAGACTTGCATGCCGATTAAATCACAAGTACTGAGGAGGGAGGGAGGCGCATAATTGGATACGTCAGTACCAAAGCAGAGGTTTTCAAACTTGCTTCAACTTAATTTAGACTAACATTGCATGATAGGATATTTTCATAAGACTGCAGAAGGTCATTCTAATGTTGAACCATAGTCCGCTACGATCCCTCCAGCCTCGGCACTGGACTAGCTCTCATGTTATTGCAAGAACGTAGAATTTCTGCCGCATGGCGCTGATGTCGGACCAGTCTGCTTCTACCAAGATGCAACAAAGCAGGTGAACTTGACGACTGAGGGGCCTTGTGATTTAAGTATTTTAGTCTTTCAAACATGTCTGTCGTTGAGGAAGCACTATTGGAATGAAGATCTGCATATATGTTCAATTATGTCTTCAGAATGATCATTTTTCGTGGAACAGAACACAACACTATCTCAAAGCCGGTAGTAGGCTGTATAATTTCTTGTAGGCTTCAAAAACACTCTGGGTAAGAGAGAGACAACCTTTTTGGGAGATTTTTTTAAATGTCCACGAAACACACGAGAAGCTGGTCGTTGAATATCGCATAATTCCATTTTTGTCACTTTTATAAATTAGGTCCGTATAAATGCCGAACTACAGGAAGGGGTAGATATTCGAGCGTTCCATTTGGAGCAAGACATGATTTCTATTTTGGATAACATGGTACGTATAACTATTTTCGTTACAAATCCAGACAGAAAAAAGAAATAGATAAGTAAACAGAGTAAGATAAAGATATAAGAAACAGGGAAACAGAGGAAGGAAGACAGAAAAAAAGATAAAGAAACAGAGGAAGAGAAAGATATAAGAAACAGAGAATCAGGAAGGAAGACAGAAAAAAGAAATAGATAAGGAAACAGAGGAAGACAGAGATATAAGAAACAGGGAAACAGAGGAGGGAAGACAGAAAAAATGATAAAGAAACAGAGGAAGAGAAAGATATAAGAAACAGGGAAACAGGAAGGAAGACAGAAAAAATAAATAGATAATTAAACAGGAAGAGAGAGAGATATAAGAGACAGGGAAACAGAGGAAGAGAAAGATATAAGAAACAGGGAAACAGAGGAAGAGAAAGATATAAGAAACAGGGAAACAGGAAGGAAGACAGAGAAAAGAAATATATAAGGAAACAGAGGAAGAGAAAGATATAAGAAACAGGGAAACAGGAAGGAAGACAGATAGAAAGAAGTTGAGAAACAGAGTAATATAGAGACAGAAAGAAAGACAACGAGATACAGAGGGAGAAAACATAAAAATAAAGATAGAAATAAGAAAACAGAGGAAGAAAAACATGAATGAAACCAGAAATAGGATGTTTTCTTGTCTATTTCAGACTATACCTTGACTATATCACAAAGCTGGCATATTTTCATCGCAGGAATTTCTAATTAGTTACAATGACAAACGACCTCATTTGACAACTAATTAAGATAACTAACAGAAAGTTATAAATGCGTAAACAAATTAATTGGAAAATATTTCATAATTTTTCATTCCGCTTATATTCAATTAAATTATAATGGAAAGGCTCACAATAGCGTCTTCAAAAGAAGTTCTATTTTTCAGTCTCCTCTTTACTGTTCATATAAATGAGGAAAGACTTGCCGGACGTCAATTAGAAACGCCACTGCTCCAAAATTAGGGTAATACGAGGCCGTTAAATTAGTTCCTAGGATCTGGCAATGCTGCGAAAATACAGTCTCATTATTAAAAGCGATAGACATTTTAGAATAAAGGGTCAAAGAAGAAACTACACCTTTATGTCACTTTCTGTAAAATGAAATTTCCTGCGAGATGTCCTTGATAGATAGATATAAAGTGAAACGGGAGGGGGTGGATGGAGTCACCAATAGATGGCTTACTGTGAAATCCACCCAACCCAAGTACATGACATATTTCAGGACAAAGTAGAGTAGGAATGATATCAGAGGTGTCTCCTGAACGCATGCGCTCATGCGTCAATTGTGGGAAGAGGGACAGCTTGCTCTGCGACGACGTTAATGAGCATTTCTACATTCTAATTTCTTCACATAGGAGAAGTATTTATTTTACACAAGAGCGCTCAACTCAGATTGTAGTACATTTCTTGGATCTGAAGTGACGCATGCGTCAATTGTGGGAAATGAATTATTACTTTCTTTCACTTCAGATTCAAGAAATGTAATATAAGCTTAGTTTTGCGCTCTCGTGTAAAATAAATACTTCTCCTATATGAAGAAATTAGAATGTAGAAATGCTCATGAATGTCGTCGCAGAGCAAGCTGTCCTTTTCCCCACAATTGACGCATGCGCAGCATTCAGCGCATGCGTTCAGGAGACGCCTCTGAATGATATTCATAGAAAGGGGCCTCCAGATGGCGTAGTGGTAACGTCATCGCCTTGTAATCAAGGGATCCTGGATTTGATAACACCACCCTGTATTTTTGAAAAAAAATCTGATGATTTCAAATCAATAGGTGATTCTGGAAGTATTTTGAATGCTGATAACGAAAATATGGACTTTTCTTCACGTCAGGATTTCTCCATTTCATTATAACATTAAGTTTTGGACATTTTGTGAAGGAAATCTTTTGAGGGATTTCGAAAATAGAATTTACGTAATCAAAGTTTACAATTTTCATGTCAATGTGTCTTTTGATGAAGGGTGGATTAAATGCTTACTATTCTATGTGCATCTATAGTTCAAAATGGGAGAATTTGTATTGTAGAAAGCCAATATTTTAACATAATTAACACAGAGCCATCTATTGAGGAAATTATGAAAGTACACATTTCAGTGTGAAATTAAGGCGCTTAATATATTGCTATTTTCTGAAAAACTACACGTGATGGGTAAAAATAGATTTCATTTTTGGAATCAGCATGCTGAAATTATTCAGGGACTACAGTCACCTGTGAGTCATCCAAACCTATGCAGGCATGTGTAATCAGTGGAGGCACTGATTCGTTTTCGTCAGTGGCCATTTCCTGATGTTTCTTAAAACATAAAGCTATCAATGTGATCACTGGCTTTCCCACATGTGGAAAACTAGTGAACACCAGTGGCGTAGCGTTATAGTACGCCCATACGCCCGGCGTTCCCTGATTTAAAATTTCAAAAATGCGTAAATGCTGTAAATATAAAGTAAAACGTGACAAATTTCATATATGTTTGACCTTCATGGCATTATAATAGTTATTTTTCGCGATCCGCTTGCAACGCTCCACTAACAACACTCGTTCTAGCATTTTTTTTCCCCCAATGCCTTTCCTGGCCGGACGCCGAGCAGGTTTCGCGTAAAGGACTCTATATTCCTTGCTGGAAGTTGCTGCCCTGGAGGGGAAAAAGCTTGGATCTCTACAGCAGGCGCTCAGTGCTCTCTTGGACGCTGGCGTACGGAGGAGGGAACTACGTGATTGGTTCATGTGACCCTTCCTTCCTTCCGTCGCAGACGACAGAAGCAGAATTCCTACTCGTTTCTTCGCGCTCGTGCTGTGTGATGCTACAACACGCAATATTGACTGACGTAACTTTACCAAACTCAAACATAGGCTACCAGTTCTTAATGGCCTCTGCATTGTATAATTAATCGCACGAACAGCGATGTGCATTTAAATCTAAAAGATCAACACAGTTTTTGTCAAATAAGTTGGTGAAGTCCTCGTGGTATAAGTTCAGACTGTGGCTGCTCTACCACGTAACCCGCAAAACTATTATATTTTTATTATTATTATTTTTTCGTTAGTATTTAAATGCTTAATATTGTGTCAATGGAAATGTTTAGCATTCATTTGAAAACTCTTAAAATCGAATGGTCTCTGGACAAAATGATTTTAAAATGTTTATGAGCAATAAACAGTGGTCTGAATTACTAATCGGCACTGTTACGTCAGTAGACGACAGTTGGATCATCCACCTACCTCCGTGTCAGAGTGTTTTGCACATCGCGCCAAGACGACACAGGTCCCTGGTTCGAATCCCGGCATGAGCACGGTGTTCTTTGTAAGTATCCCTTCATCAATATCGTCACTCATATTCATATTCACGATAACCTAAAGTGGTAGAAAAGCGAAGTAAAATAAACCAAATCAACCAGTAGTTGGATCCTCCACAACAATGACGTCTACTGTTGTTCAGAGGCGCTTGTGATGCAGGTAGGTTTTTTTAATGACTTGCGTTATGCAGAAAGGTATAAAAATGGTATAAAATACCAGGGTTCAAAACATTTGTGGCATAGTGAGGCACCTAATTTGCTAGCTAAAACATGCATGGATGATGTTTTATTGGAAACCCAGCTGACTTGAGGCAAATAAAATACCTGTGACGACTAATTCCATAAGTAAATTATTAAGCAAGAAAGGGCCGACCCTTCCTTCGGACTTGGCGTTCCCACCCGAAATGCCCATTCTATGCCACTGGTGAACACATGTGACCGGATTGTGTGTGTGGAATCCTTAGGTTCATATTGACTCCACTTAGTCTCTATTCGTCCTATTCCACCTTGAATGCACATGTAAATCACATTTGCTTGCTACACTCTATTCTGCTTCGTAAGTCGTGACATTCACCAAAGGAATAGGGCAGTGATTTTCAACCTTTTTCAGTCCAGGACCCACCTTAAAGGATATTAACACTTCACTTCATGGGGCCCATAAGCATGGGTGTGGCAGAATTACTTGAAAGGTTGTGCACCTAGTTTATAATCATATTTGTGCTAACATCGAGATCTTTAAGAAGCCATCTTTTACGCTTGCTTAAACAAATTAGACATACTTCATTCAATAGAAGCAAATACGTAATTTAAAATACTAATTTGCTCTAGTCTAAAATCTAACTAAACACAAGTGCTGAAATTGAGAGATGCCGGTAAAAAAGCAATGGTAGAGAGGGAATAACAAATGTATAGTTTTTGTACAACGCGGGTTGAAATGAAATTATTAAAACAATATAGCTTAGTAGTTTAAATGTAATAGGTTTTTAAGATACAGTAAATACATTTTCGAGCCTTACTTCGCAACCGAGCAACTTCCCTCGGGGCCCAGCAGTACGTAGCGCTCCATAGGTTGCGAGACGATGGGATAGGATGTCTCTGACACCTATTTTGTGGTTTGTCTTGTGGAAGAATCTACATATTGAAATACGTTCTCTTATTTCCAAGACTGATGCATACTAATCTTAATTTTTAATCTTTACAGTACCTGTGTGTGCAGCAAACTTGTAGAGAGTGATGTTGATTTGAAATAATTCCGAGGGGAGCGATATTGATCCATGAAAGAAAAAAAATCAGGAAAAAATAGAAATAGTCACCCCCTGTGGTGGAGCGGTCAACTTGCCAAACCAAGAGAGCCAGAAACGAATTTTCTCTTTCTACGTTTTGGAATAATCGTGAAGATCAAGATGAAGGATGAATAAACGGAATAGATAATGGTCATTGCACATGCAATGTTCGAACCGGGAACCTATAGCTTCGTAAGACTTTACGATAACCACTCCGTCACGAATCCAGATTTCAAGGATTCATTTTTTCGTGTGTTCATTATCTATCCTCATCGCCTCGATGAAACCAGGAGGTAGAAGAGCGACGTTAATTGGTCAAAATAGAAATAGGATTTTGAACATCCGTATGATAATTACTTAAAAGAAAGTTTCACGGTAAAACTTTAAAAAACATTATCCGATAGAATATCCACATTAATTACTTATTTCTTGTGATGAAATTTCAGACGGATTC